>NC_090025.1:10370544-10670544 GCF_037176765.1 Anolis sagrei | reverse complement strand
GAGGCTGGATGGCCATCTGTCAGGGGTGATTTGAATGTAATATTCCTGCTTCTTGGCAGGGGGTTGGACTGGATGGCCCATGAGGTCTCTTCCAACTCTTTGATTCTATGATTCTATGATTCTATGATTCTATGACTGTCATTGAACATTGAGAAAACCAAAGTGCTGTTCCAGCAGACACCAGCAAACCCCTCTCCAATGCCAGCGATACAGCTTAATGGTGTAGCATTAGAAAACATTGATCATTTCTGCTACCATGGTAGCCACCTCTCAACCAAAGTCAACATCGACACCGAAATACAACACCTTCTGAACTCTGCGAGTGCAGCATTTTTCTGAATGAAGCTGAGAGTGTTTGAGGACCGGGACATCCGTAGGGATACCAAGGTGCTTGTCTATAAAGCTATTGTCCTCCCAACCCTGCTCTATGCCTGTGAAACGTGGACTGTCTACAGCAGGGGTCCTCAAACTAAGGCTCAGGGGCCGGATACGGCCCTTCAAGGTCATTTACCCGGCCCTCGCTCAGGGTCAACCTAAGTCTGAAACGACTTGAAAGCACACAACAACAACACCACCAACAACAACAATACTATCTCATCAGCCAAAAGCAGGCCCACACTTCCCATTGAAATATTAATAAGTTCATATTTGTTAAAATTGTTCTTCGTTTTAATTATTGTATTTTAAGTGTTTTTGCACTACAAATAAGATATTTGCAGTGTGCATAGGAATTCATTCATGTTTTTCAAATTATAATCCCTCCAACAGTTTGAGGGACTGTTAACTGGCCCTCTGTTTAAAATGTTTGTGGACCCCTGGTCTACAGGCATCATATGCAACTCCTGGAATGATTCCATCAGCGCTGCCTCGGGAAAATCCTGCAAATCTCTTCGGAAGACAGGTGGACAAATGTCAGCGTGCTGGAAGAAGCAAAGGCCACCAGCATCAAAGCAATGGTCCTCTGCCATCAAGTCCGCTGGACTGGCCATGTTGTCCCAATGCCCAACCACCGTCTCCCAAAGCAGTTGCTGTGCTTCGAACTCAAGAACGGAAAACGGAATGTTGTTTGACAGGAAAAGAGATTTAAAGATGGGCTCAAAGCCAACCTTAAAAACTCTGGCATAGACACTGAGAACTGGGAAGCCCTGGCCCTTGAGCGCTCCAGATGGAGGTCAGCTGTGACCAGCATTGCTGCAGAATTTGAAGAGGCATGAATGGAGGGTGAAAGAGAGAAATGTGCCAAGAGGAAGGCGCGTCAAGCCAATCCCTGCCTCCCACCTGGGAAACCAATGCCCTCACTGTGGGAGAAGATGCAGGTCAAGAATAGGGCTCCACAGTCACCTACAAACCCACCCCCAGGACACCGAACTTGGAGGACTGTCATTCTCGGAGTATGAGGGATCGCCTTAAGTAAGTAAGTTACCTAATAAACTTTTTAACTTTTTAACTTGAAGATAATTCTAAAGTGTGGCATGTACTTGGTGTGGATAAAACCAAGGCAGTGGATATCTCAGACCTACCCCTCAGCTAATTTGGGTGAAACACGTGGATACCCAGCTGCAATAACCCTTGGTGACCAAGGATGATCCTTGGAGGATGGGTCAGGAATGAAAATTAGGGGCGGAATGCTAGCTCAAGTCACTCCACTCCCAGAAAGTTGCTCTGGCCAGAGGGGGGGGGTGCCTTGGCCCTTGGCTGTGCATTACAAAGAGGCCCAGGGAAAGAAGAGCTGATGACCTGGAGCTCAGTCAAGCTAGGAGCTCCACGTGGTCATGAAAGCAGAGGGAGAGCCAGTTATCAGCTTCTGCTTGCTTTTGTGTCGAGATATTTAAGCTCAAGCCTTCTAAAGACTGTTTAATGGGGGAAAATTCTCTAAGGGCTTCTCTTCGGGGGCCCTGGCTTCCCGTTGGGCTAAAGTTGCATGTCCTGTTTTAAAGGCACTTCGTTTCAAGCCCAGCAGCGACAGAACAGTAGTGAATTTGTTTGCATGCTTTATTTATTTATTTATTTATTTATTTACTATTCTTGTATACCGCTGTATCTCAAGCCCGAAGGCGACTCACAGCGGTTTCCAAAAAAGCAAACAACAGAGACAGTAAAAACAGCAGTAATCAATACATCATAACAGTTAAACTACACAATTCCATTTCTAGCAATAAACAAACATCAATACACAGTTATTACACAAAAAACCCACCCCAGATCGCCTCATCATCCAAACGTGATCCAAATTCGTCGTCCATTGTTCCTTTCCTATGTTCAATTTACCAGAGCCTTTAAAGCTTAATATATACATAATAATAATAATAATAATAGTAATAGTAATAATAATAATAATAATAATAATAGTAAGGGGACTCAGAGTGGTTTACATACAAAAAAGGCAAACATTCAATGTTGTAGTCAACAAAGACAAACAAATCAAAACAATACAATACAGCCCCAATAAACTTATAATTCAGTTCTTGTGGGTTTTTTCGGGCTATATGGCCATGTTCTAGAGGCATTTCTCCTGACGTTTCGCCTGCGTCAGGAGAAATGCCTCTAGAACATGGCCATATAGCCCGAAAAAACCCACAAGAACTGAGTGATTCCGGCCATGAAAGCCTTCGACAATACATTAAACTTATAATTACTAAACAATATAAATAAAATAATAAGAAAGATTAATATTTAAATAAACATAGTTGGTTACACAAAAAACACAGTATCCCTAAAAATTAAATGACTAAAATGCATAAAAATGCCTAAAACATATCAGTAAAAATCTAAAATGTACTGTAGCAGCCTGTAAGATTTGAGTAAATTTGCCAGAGTTCCAGTGGAATTGACTTAAGATGTGCTAGTCTTCCTTCTTTCCATACGCTGAAGTGCATAAGTGCACTTTAGCTCTGATAAAAGTATCAGAACTAGAAATATTTCCTGAAGTTTTGCAAAAGTTGAATGTTTAGAGTTGATTTCCCCCAGGTTCTACAATGATTTTCTGTGGCTTTGTAATAGATAAAAAAATCATCCCCGATTTAATTCTTCTACATAGGCTATTGCACTGAAAAGTTTGGATTTTAGGAAAGTTTCTACCATTCCTTTCCTGTCCCATACAAAAGAAAAAACATGTGTAAATGAAAAGTACTTGCAAATATAAGTGGATTCCAACTGGTAACAGAAGAACTAAATCAGAGGTGAGGATTGATAGGAAGACATCACCTTCTTAAGCTGCTGAAGCTTCAGAACTTTTTAAAAGCTTTTAAAAGGGGAGACAGGGAAACAGCAGTACTTAATCTGCACCACAGATCTGCTGCGTAGATTAAAAAAAACTTCAAAGGGCGTTCACTTTCATTTTTAAAGCATTGGTAGATTTAGCATATCACTGTGAATTTGGCTAAATGCAAATGAGAGATATTAAGCTAGAGAAACAGAGAATCTAGTATTATCCTCAGACAGAAGCATTCTGGCCCAGCTTACTTGTCCAAACGAATCCAACTCTATGTCCCACTTCATAATCTAAGATCATCTGGGGAGGCCCTGCTCTCATTCTTGTCAACAGCACAAATGCTTCTGGTGGGCACGAGAGACAGGGCCTTCTCGGCTGTGGCCCCCTGCCTCTGGAACACATTCCCAAATGAGGTAAGATCTGCTCCCTCCCTCCTGGCTTTTAGGGGAAAAAAATTAAAATCATGGTTCTGGGACCAGGTCTTCAGACAGTAGGTATATGTACAGAGGTAGCCCTAGGTAATTTTCAACGGTAAGCAAACAGTATTTTGGTGCCGCCCCAACCAATCACTGATATATATTTTCTGTTTGTCGTGGGAGTTCTGTGTGCCATATTTGGTTCAATTCTATCATTGGTGGAGTTCAGAATGCTCTTTGATTGTAGGTGAACTATACATCCCAGTAACTACAACGCACATATGTCGAGGTCTATTTTCTCCCCAAGAGCGCCTCAAGAGTGCCTCAAGAGGGCCATCCAGTCCAACCCCCTGCCAAGAAGCAGGAATATTGCATCCAAAGCATCCTTGACAGATGACCATCCAGCCTCTGTTTAAAAGCTTCCAAAGAAGGAGCCTCCACCACACTCCGTGGCAGAGAGTTCCACTGCTGAACGGCTCTCAGAGTCAGGAAGTTCTTCCTCATGTTCAGATGGAATCTCCTTTCTTGTAGTTTTAAGCCATTGTTCCTTGTCCTAATCTCCATGGAAGCAGTAAACAAGCTTGCTCCCTCCTCCCTGTGGCTTCCTCTCACATATTTATACATGGCTATCATATCTCCTCTCATCCTTCTCTTCTTCAGGCTAAACATGTCCAACTCCTTAAGCCGCTCCTCATAGGGCTTGTTCTCCAGACCCTTGATCATTTTAGTTGCCCTCCTCTGGACACATTCCAGCTTGTCAATATCTCTCTTGAATTGTGATGCCCAGAATTGGACACAATATTCCAGATGTGGTCTAACCAAAGCGGAATAGAGGGGTAGCATGACTTCCCTGGATCTAGACACTATGCTCCTCTTGATGCAGGCCAAAATCCCATTGGCTTTTTTGCCGCCAATTTTGTTGAAGTCTTGTTGAAGTAGATGGAATCACAATTTTTACCAAAACATCCACTTGGACCTATTACTATTTGGTCTTCCTGGCATGCAGAAGATCTCAAGGAGCCAAGGTAGGAAAAGCAGAATCAGGAGCACAGATGGAAGAAAACCCAATTTATATCTGACATGTAGAAAACATCTTAGCTCCTGCTAAAGAAATACAGACAGATGAGTAAGGGAACATAGAGATGTGTATGTCACCAACGGGATTCCAGGCCTGGTCTGTGTAATCCAATGGTATAAGTAAGGTTCATACCCCACTTATTTATTTGTCGTGTCAGAACAACCAGTCTAACAGAACAAAGCAAACAAACAGAAAAATACACAACTTGTGAGTTTGGTAGCTGGTTAAATGTCCTTTGACCAGTATCTGGCCACTTGGAGTGCTTCCGGTGTTGCTGCAAGAAGGTCCTCCATTGTGCATGTGGCAGGGCTCAGGTTGCATTGCAGCAGGTGGTCACTGGTTTGTTCTTCTCCACACTCGCATGTCGAGGATTCTACTTTGTAGCCCCATTTCTGAAGGTTGGCTCTGCATCTCGTGGTGCCAGAGCGCAGTCTGTTCAGAGCCTTCCAAGTCGCCCAGTCTTCTGTGTGCCCAGGAGGGAGTCTCTCATTTGGTATCAGCCATTGGTTGAGGTGCTGAGTTTGAGCCTGCCACTTTTGGACTCTCGGTTGCTGAGGTGTTCCAGCGAGTGTCTCTGTAGATCTTAGAAAACTATGTCTAGATTTAAGTCGTTGGCGTGCTGGCTGATACCATACCCCACTGATCACTCAATATGCTCAAGCAGCCTGACCTGGGACAGCTTTCTCATATTCCCAAGTACAATTTCATGGTCTCCCCATCGCTACTGAGTCCTCTTGCTTTATTCATTGTTTTCATCACAAGATGTAAAGCTATGGATATGCAAATTAGCAATACTCATAATAAATCATAATGGCAAGATATTGCTTTCTCTTTTTTTCAGAAAAAAAAGATGTACTCAAACCCATTATAGTTCATTTCCCTCAGGAGTGAGTCAGGATCCTGGCAGGATGCCAAAAGAACTGAATATATATTGCCTTTTTTGCAGAAAAACTGAAATAAGAGTAATCATGCGTCGTGATGTAGAAACTCCCTAATATAGAACCCTTCATCGCAGGCATTGAGATATTTATGGCCACAGAGTTATTGAGAACAAATGTGGATGTTGTTGTCCTGCGTCTTGTCTGCTAGCGAATATTAATACTTCGAAAACTTGTCCCATCTTTGTCTGCGCTTATAATTTGTGAGCTATAATATTCCCACAAATGAGGAAAACAGCAGGGTGATTTTAAAGAGACATTTCTTGGTGTGGTGCCAGATAAAAGACGTTGAAACCGTTCAGCTCAAGTGAGCAGAACAAAGCTCCGCACACACAATGAATGGCCACAAAGCCAAACTCTGTCAACCAGGACAAGCAAAGTAGGTAGTCAGGGTCTCTACAACCCCCCCCCCCCCCAGATTTGCTGCCAAATTTGAAGGGGGGGGGGGTTATATAAACTGAAAGGACATGATGTTCCTGGCAATTCTCAACACATATCTAGTTGGCAGACATCAAATGTAGTTTCCATGGAAAATCCATTTTGGATTCTAGTTCCAACTACCCAATGTACTAAACCTCTTTTGGTGATACGGTTCTGTACTTAGGACAGATCCTTCAAAATTCAGACTAAGCCCTGCAACACTGCTCCATAGGCATAGAAAACACCAGGTGCCAGTTTTCGTGGGATCATATTGGAATCTGTTCTGTTGCACACTGGGCCTGTAATAGCTGTACTTTTCTATAGGACGTATACTTTCAGCCCAGCGGGAAGCCGGGGCGCCTCAAAGAGAGGTTCTCAGGGATTTTTCTGAAGTGATGGTCTTTAGAGACTTAAATGATGCAACAAAGTCTTTATTATGGAACAAACAACAAATCTTCAATGGTTCAAACAACACATCAAGGTTTTCTTAGTCTAGTACTCAATGGACTGGTACCTGACTTTGATTAACTAAACTTTCTCTGTAGCAAAAACCCTTTTTAACCTCTCCCAGGCTGCTTTCTATGTATGCCTCATCGGTGTGGGACCTACTACTGATTCCAAATGCATTTGGGTATCGAGTAGACCTACCAGCTGAGGCTTCAAGATATTTCAGTTGGAGTTTGGTGGATCTGTAGTGCTTTCCTCCCTCAGAGAGTTCTTTGAAACTTCAGGGCTGTTTTTCCTCTGTTTGCTGTGAGGTTGAGAGGCTGTGAGCTCTCAGCCAGAGCCTTGGGACCTTTTCCCTGGAAGCTCTTTTTCCCTGGATAGTGTTGAGAAAAGAAGCTTTTCTATGGGACGAGCTGGTCCATGTCCTATAGTCTAGCTTCCTTGTGTGAGACTGACCAAAAAAATGGCTCCTTTCCCTCCCAGAACCCTGAACAAGGGGTGGAACCAAAGCTTAATTATGATGGACAGGAGGCCTGCCCTATAACTGCAAACAGATAACAGAAAGAAAACAAAGTTGGAGCTCCTGGTACAGCCGTACCACCACAGAATCATTGGAACAGATGAAATAATATTCAAAAATATTTAGAAAGGGCCAAAGAATGGGTGTTTTTGTCAATGTTGTGAAACACTGAGAAGAAAAATCCTGAACTGACAATAATCTTTACATTTAAAGACTTTTTCTGTGTAAAATTTGCATGCAGCAGTTTTGCACAAGAAACGGTATATTTCTGTATAAAAAATAATATTTCAATATAAAACAATTTATTCTTGAGAACAAAAAGCTTTAATTAGGGATTTATTATATGTGGGGGGAGGGGGGTGTCCAAACAGTGTCCAGTTGTAGTCAGCTGGAAGACAAGAATCTCTCACAATTACTCTAAGTGTCTATGACGTTCCTACAGACAGGTTATTAATATGTTATAGTAAAAAAAATGAAATGTCCCTAATCAGAATTCTGCCATTCCAAATTCTTCAGTCCTCATTTTTTTTTAGCATTTTAGAAACTTTAAACTTCAGTTCAGCCTGTGTTTCTCAACCTGGGGATTGGGACCCCTGGGGGGAGGTCACAAGTGGGGTTTCAGAGGGGTTACCAAAGACAATCAGAAAACACATATTTCTGATGGTCTTAGAAATCCCATTGGCAGAGAAGGCTGAAGATCTCTCCACCTGTCCTTCTCTTCTTTTTTGGAAACAGAAGGCAAATCCTCCCACCAAAAGTCCTCCTCCTGCTGTGATTGACTAGCCTCTCAAGTGGCCTCTCAGCCAAGGGGAGGGCTGTTTCTGAGACTCCAAGCGTGGAGGGGAGAGCAGGTGTGCTCTCCCCTAAATCATTGTCAATTACTCCCAAATCCCTCTAGTATTTTATGTTGGACATGGGGGTTCTATGTGGGAAGTTTGGCCCAATTTGATCATTGGTGAGGTTCAAGAGACTCTTTAACTGTAAGTGTATGCAACTACAACTCTCAAATGTCAAGGTCTATTTTCCCCAAACTCAGTACTGTTTTCCCCTATTGCACATCCACATCCACCATTAACAAATCAATTCGGAAGTTTCAGAAGTTTTGGAAAGTTTTGAAAAAAAATTGGGAAAAATTCAGAAGTGACTTTAGAATCGAATTACCAGCACCCCTTACTTTTGAACAGAGTTTAGAACTATTTTTTAAATCAACCAAACCTAATATCTACATTCCGATTCATAACAGTTCCAAAATTACAGTTATGAAGTAGCAACGAAAATAATTTTATGTTTGGGGGTCACAACAACATGAGGAACCGTATTAAGGGGTGATGGCATTAGAAAGGTTGAGAAACACTGAGTTAAGCATTTAGAAAAACTATATTTCAGGTATTGAATAAAAAGGTGCGAAGAATGTAGCCAAATGAATTTGGACACAAGTAAGAAGTCCACATGTGAACAATGTATGATCTCTCTCTCTCTCTCTCTCTCTCTCTGTCCCCCTCCCTTTCTCTCTAAAGTGCTAAAATGTGAGGACTTCAAGAACATTTCATTAAAGTAAGAGAAGTCTTATTTGGAGGCAATGCACTCATTTTGATCCTCCCACGCCTACACTCCTGTTGCTAGCTCCGTCTTGCATGGGCATTGCACCAGAAGGTTGAAGATGCCTAATAAACATAAAAGCACAGAAGATCACATAAGACCTGACCCCAGCAAGACTTGCTAAAATGTATAAGGAAACAATGCTTGTTGGAAATTTAAGGAACAAGAAGGAACATCCTACCACGTTTGCCAAAAAACAAGGAAATTCTAGTTACAAAACATAATGCAGGAAATTTTTAAATTAAAAATATATATTAATTAGAACCTGAACTGTTTCTATTGGAATGCCAAGCAAACAAATAAAATTACTAAACTACAAAGTAGCTCCATTGGCTGTTGATAAGTTTTCAGTCCCAATTCAAAGTGCAGAGTCGAAGGCTTTCATGGCCGGAATCACTGGGTTGTTGTAGGTTTTTCCGGGTTATATGGCCATGTTCTAGAGGCATTTTCTCCAGACATTTCACCTGCATCTATGGCAAGCATCCTCAGAGGTAGTGAGGTCTGCTGGAACTAGGAAAAAGGGTTTATATATCTGTGGAATGACCAGGGTGGGACAAAGGACTCTTGTCTGCTGGAGCTAGGTGTGAATGTTTCAGCTGACCACCTTGATTAGCATTTGATGGTCTGGCAGTGCCTGAAGCAATCTTTTGTTGAGAGGTGATTAGATGTCCCAGATTGTTTTCCCTCTGTTGTTGTGCTGTTGTAATTTTTGAGGTTTTTTAAATATTGGTAGCCAGATTTTGTTCATTTTCATGGTTTCCTCCTTTCTGTTGAAATTGTCCACATGCTTGTGGATTTCAATGGCTTCTCTGTGTAGTCTGACATGGTGGTTGTGAGAGTAGTCCAGCATTTCTGTGATCTCAAATAATATGCTGTGTCCAGGTTGGTTCATCAGATGCTCTGCTATGGCTGACTTCTTTGGAAGAGTTTTTACAGAAGGCTTTGCATTTTAATCTTTGCACGAAACTTTTAAGCAACGAAGATCTCATGCAAGTAAGAATGGAATAATGTTTCACTATAAAGGAGTAGTAGGATTGTCTAACTCAAGGTGTTGGGATGGTTGGGTGGCATACATAATATAATTAGACATTAACAGTGCATAAATGTCAGGAAAAATGTTCAAGAATGTATATGTGTGTCTACTTTTGTCTTTCTGGTAAATATACAAATTTAAATTTAAAATTGTCAAGAAATTTGCATAACCTCAGGTTATGCAAATATACGGCATCAACATGATTTGGGGCTGAACCTCTAGTTTTTGCCATGTAGGACTCTAAACATTTGGATCGTAGCAGATTGAAATGGGATAGTAATTTCTATGTTAGTAGGAGTCTACAGTTTCAGGTGTGAGCAAATGCTGGCTTGAGAACTAAGCTTTGTCTGTATGGTGTGGGTGTGCATCTGCAATCATTTCCAAAATGGACTTCTGCACTACACGGAGGCAGTTTTCATTTCAGCTTCAATGAATAATGTAGAGGGATATATATATATATATATATATATATATATATATATATATGCACAGTTCCGAAGGAAGCTATAAGAAGCAACGCCATATACATTTCCACGGAGGGGAACAGCAATACCGCCAAGCCCTATGTGAAGCAATTACAAAACATTTCAGAAGCTCTCCCCTTCCCTTTCTTGCACGATAATATAATAACCTCAGCAGATGCAAGAGAGTAGTCGAGCCAGGTTCTTTTATCAGATTGCTTGGAGCGGCAGACTTAGTTGCATAAATTCCAGCCACGCAGCCTTCGACTGCTGTATTCAACCCATTCTACTAAAGATATATATTCATTAACCTAAGGGGGGAAATGCTGATTTGGAGTTATTAGGTGTCTAATGCTTTTGTATAACTCAGACAATGAATGACTTTCTATGAGTTTATCTATCTGCTGGCAAAATTATCCTAGAAGGCTGGTGTTTCATATTAAACATCTTGCATAGTGAATGGAGATACAAAAAAAGAACTGTACAAGACTACAATATTAAATGAGATTCACTGAAATTCTTGAAACTGCCAATCTATTTAGAAGCAAAAAGCTGGATGTATAGACATTACAAGACTGCCTCTATCTTCACCAGCAGTGCTACGGTGGTATTCCAGGATGTTATAATTTAATTACTCGCAACACATTCTTCATATGGGGCAACAGTATTCATCCTGTATTGTCGAAGGCTTTCATGGCCAGAATCACTGGGTTGTTGTAGGTTTTTCGGGCTATATGGCCATGTTCTAGTGGCATTTTCTCCTGACGTTTCACCTGCATCTATGGCAAGCACCTCACCTCACTACCTCTGAGGATGCTTGCCATAGATGCAGGTGAAACGTCAGGAGAAAATGCCTCTAGAACATGGCCATATAGCCCGAAAACCTACAACAACCCAGTATTCATCCTCCTCCTTCAAACCATGCATGAAGAGCCTACAAAAAACTTTTCCAGGAAAAAGACAACAGTATAAGACTAGGAATTCCTCTACTCCCATCTTGGCAAAAGTGTGGTGAGTAACATCTGAAAAGGACCAGGGAAAGGATATATTCAGGTTAAGACCTCAACAAAATAATGATCAAAATCTGCATCAGGAGACATATTGTAAAGTTCCATCATGGTAGCCAGTGGAGAACAGAAGGTGGCTTGAAGAGCATCTGGCTATGTGCCTGAATCCATACATTCATTCAGACACTGACTAACACAAGTTAGGCTATGCAAGCCAATCTATCTCAATCTATGAATCTATAAAATTATCTTACAACACAGCCCAACAAAACAAAATTCTTGGTGTCTTGGATTTTAGGCCTGTTCCTGAGGTCATTTGGGATGTTGATTCATAAAATTGCATTGGATAGACAGCATCAGCTTTAGTTTCTTAGATATGGTTATTAGGCCTGGGTAACAACGCAAAAATTTGTTTCTAAAATCGATTCGTTTTTTGGGGTTTTTTGCGTTTCGATATTTAAAATAATTACAAAACTTTCCTTTTTAAAAGTTCGGTATTTACGAAATTTCGTTATTATTAACGAATCAATTCGTTAAAATGGCGGACGCGGTTGTGCAACATGAAAATATTAGTTTTAAATAATAGTTTTAATAATAATAGTTTTTAATAATAGTTTTAGTCCGCCCCCTCTCTATCCCTCCCTCCCTCTCCCTCCCTCCCACCCGCGCGGTCGCCTCCGTCTCACGCACGCAGCGCGCGCACAGCCAGAGATAGAGGCGGCACACATACCACTTTAGAGAGAGGGAGAGAGAAGAATCGGGTGGTTGCTCCGCTGCTGTTGCTGCGCCTCCTCCTGCGTTTCCTTTTCCCGGCGGGGGAGGCGATCGGGGGAGTCAGCGGCCTTGCCGCTGCTGCTGGGCGGGGGTCTTTCTCTTTCCCAGGGCGGCGGATGCCAGGGCCCCGCCGAGCGGGCACGCCGGACCACCCCTGCGCCGGGCCGGGCATGTGTGGGGTGTGCGCATGCCCAGGTGAGCCGGGAAAAGGGGGAAGAAGGGGGCAGGGGGAGCCAGGGGAGCGAGGGGAGGAAGCCAGGCCGGGAAGGGAGCTTGCTCGCTCAGTCTCTCTCTCTCGCCTGCCTTCCCTTCTCCTTGCCCCTGCTCGGGCCCCTTTGCAGCCAGGAGCTGAAATAATAACGAAACAATTACAAAACAATTACAAAATAGCTTTAAAAATTCGTTTTTTAAAAAAATTGCTCCAGACTGATTCGTTATCGTTTTGTAATTCAAAAATTAACGGATTTTTTAACGAATTACGAATTAACGAAACGAATTGCCCAGCCCTAATGGTTATCATTATGTTGTATTTGCAAGCAGATGGCAACTGGTAGAATCATAGAATCATGGAATCAAAGAGTTGGAAGGGACCTCATGGGCCATCCAGTCCAACCAACTGCCAAGAAGCAGGAATATTGCATCCAAATCACCCCTGACAGATGGCCATCCAGCCTCTGTTTAAAAGCTTCCAAAAAGGCGCTTCCACCACACTCCGGGGCAGAGAGTTCCACTGCTGAACGGCTCTCACAGTCAGGAAGTTCTTCCTCATGTTCAGATGGAATCTCCTCTCTTGTAGTTTGAAGCCATTGTTCCGCATCCTAGTCTTCAGGGAAGCAGAAAACAAGTTTGCTCCCTCCTCCCTGTGGCTTCCTCTCTCTCTCTCTCTCTCACACACACACACACACACACATATATATATATGGCTATCATATCTCCTCTCAGCCTTCTCTTCTTCAGGCTAAACATGCCCAGCTCCTTAAGCCACTCCTCATTGGGCTTGTTCTCCAGACCCTTGATCATTTTAGTCGCCCTCCTCTGGACACATTCCAGCTTGTCAATATCTCTCTTGAATTGTGGTGCCCAGAATTGGACACAATATTCCAGGTGTGTTCTAACCAAAGCAGAATAGAGGGGTAGCATGACTTCCCTAGATCTAGACACTATGCTCCTATTGATGCAGGACAAAATCCCATTGGCTTTTTTTGCCGCCACATCACATTGTTGGCTCATGTTTCACTTGTCTCCAAGATCTTTTTCACACGTACTGCTCTCGAGCCAGGCGTCCCCCATTCTGTATCTTTGCATTTCGTTTTTCCTGCCTAAGTGGAGTATCTTGTATTTGTCACTGTTGAACTTCATTTTGTTAGTTTTGGCCCATCTCTCTAATTTGTCAAGATCGTTTTGAATCCTGCTCCTGGTAGATGGCATATATTCTGTATCTCAAAAATTAGAGCGGATAGAGGAAAACTGGTGCCATTTTGGGAATCAACAGGTCAAATATACCCAGACATTTGTAACACCAAGTGATAATTTTAGAAAATACAAAAGTCATCTACATACAAATAAATAAATAAATACATCACTGAAATATAAGTCACACTTTTCAACATAGTTGACTTGGCTAAAGTCTTCAGAAGGAAAGGACATAGAGCCAACTGATCGCTTATGCACAATAAATCAGTGCTAACATTTCTCTTAATGCTGATTTCTTATTCATGAATGTTTTAGTTTAAGTTTCATGGTTGAAGGAGACATTAGTAAACTTGTTCAATGTTTATGCTATTTGTGTATGAAATTTATTTTAATTACTTTGTACAGTATTTGTTACTGCTTGTATTGCTTGTATTGTTGTATTGTGGACTTGGCCTCATGTAAGCCGCACCAAGTCCCTTGGGGAGATGGTAGCGGGTATAAATAATAATAATAATAATAATAATAATAATTATTATTATTATTATTATTATTATTATTATTATTATTATTTGCAATGGCTACTGACAAAGACTATTTATTGACACACATCTGGCTTTATAACAAACTAGCTATGCCCTGCCACGCGTTGCTGTGGCCTTTAGTAAGAGTTTTGAAGTCTCTGCCTGGCCTCTCTTCCTTCCTTCACTCGCCCTCTTTCCCTCTTTCTCTCTCTCACACTTCTTCCTTTCCCCTCTTTCTCTCTCTCTCTCTCTCTCTCTGGCATCCCTCCTTCCTCCCCCTTCTTGATGCTTGTGTGTAAACTTGAGTATCTTCTGTTGGTCATGGGGGTTCAGTGTGGCATGTTTGCCCCAATTCTGTCGTTGGTGGGGTTCAGGATGCTCTTTGAGTGTTGGTGAGCTCTGAATCCCAGTGACTACAACTCCCAAATGTCAAGGCCTATTTCCCTCAAACTCCATCTGTGTGGATATTAGGGCGTATTGAATGCTTTGGTCCGGATCCATCATTGTGTCTTCAAAGTGGCCCCCTCCCTTCTCCCCACCCCTTCCCTCCCTGAGTCACTCCTTCCCTCCCACCCCCTCCGGAAAGACACGGGTGGGGAGAAGGGAGGGGGCGACTTTGAAGACACGCCCCTCCCTTCGCCCCACCCCTTTCCTCCGTGACTCACTCCTTCCCTCCTCCCTCCCTCTCCGGTTAGACACGCCCCCTCCCTTCGCCCCACCCCTTTCCTTCCAGGAGTCAATCAGGGAGGGAAGGGGTGGGGCGAAGGGAGGGGGCGTGTCTTTCCAGTGGGGATGCGGCGCGGCGAGGCTTGGAGGCAGCGTGGGAGGAGTAAGATGAAGGAGGGGGTGGAGGGAAGGGGGCAGGGGGAAGTTGCGTTCTTTGTGTGTGTGTGTGTGTGCCGTGTGTGGGGAAGTGCGGTGATGTGTTCACGCTGGGCGGGGCGAGGGAGGGAGGGAAGTGCGTTGGCCGTTCGGCCAAGTGTGCGCGCGCGCTGGGGACTTTGCGCCACTGCACATGCTCAGTTGTTTTGCCGTTTTTTCTGTTTGTGGTTGTGTTGTTTTGATTTCTGACTGGATTAGTTTGTACCTAGTGGGTTGTCCTTGGGGCATGGCAATTTTGGTGGAGTTTTGTGGAGGGGTTTTAGAGTTTTGCTTCCCTGTTGGACGCCAGTAGGAAATTTATAGATATAGATAAAGGACTGAAATACAATGGAAGCCATCTTAGAATATTGAAAATATTAGAGGTTTCTATGTGTCTAGCAGAGACTCAGTTTGGCTTCAAAAGAAGGAGCCTAGGAATCAGAAAATTATGTGTGCACAGCAATAGGAGAATGGATACGTTGCAAGCAATATGATGAGGACTGAGAAGCCAAGGGGTAATGGATACAGGAGGTACAATAATGGAAGAAAACCTCTTATTGTCAGAGGATCCATCTACACTGACCCTTTCATGGAGTTCAGAGCTAGCTTCAAATTGTGGCAGCTAGGCAAAAAATACCCACAAACATGAGCAAAAGAAAACAATGAATGTGCTGCAGTGCTTTGTAGTTTCTATAATCATTATTCCCTCAAAAGGGGTTCTAGGACTTACTATATAATCATCTGCACAGTGAAACCACTTTCTTCAATGCAGGTTTTCAACTGGCTTAAGTGGTCAGTGTAGATGTGCCCTAAGAGGGTCTAAATCAGTGTTTCTCAACCTGGGGGTCAGGACTCCTGGGGGGGGGGTCGCGAGGGGAGTTAAAGAGGGGTCACCAAAGATGATCAGAAAACACACATTTCTGATGGTCTTAGGAACCCTTTTGGCAGAACAGGCTGAAGATCTCTTTGCCTGTCCTCTTCCTTTTTGTTGTTGGTGAACTACACATCCCAGAATTCAAGAACAGCACCTCCATAACCATCACTATTCAATGTTGGCTAAGTAGGTAGTGTGCCAAGTTTGGTGCAGATCCATTGTGGGATGGGTTCAGAATGCTCTTTGATTGTAGGTGAACTATAAATCCCAGCAACTAAAACTCCCAAATGTCAAGGTCTATTTTCCCCATAATCACCCCCCCCCCAAAAAAAAGAGGGTCTACCCTAGCAAACCTTTTGTATCATTACCCCAATACCCCCATGCATATGGGATATATGGAGCTTACTTACTTACTGACTTACTTAGGCGATCCCTCGCTATCCGAGGATGATTGTCTTCCAATATTCTTGTGGGTTCATATGTGGCTGTGCAGCCCTATTCTTGCTCTGCATTTTCTTCCGCAGTGAGGGCATTGGTTTCCAGGTGGAAGGCGGTCTCGGTCGGGGTTGGTTTGACGCGCCTTCCTCTTGGCACGTTTCTCTTTTTTGCCCTCCACTCGTGCCTCCTCAAATTCTGCAGCACTGCTGGTCACAGCTGACCTCCAGCTGGAGCAGTCAAGGGCCAGGGCTTCCCAGTTCTCAGTGTCTATGCCAGAGTTTTTAAGGTTGGCTTTGAGCCCATCTTTAAATCTCTTTTCCTGTCCTCCAACATTCCGTTTTCCGTTCTTGAGTTTGGAGTAGAGCAACTGCTTTGGGAGACGGTGGTCGGGCATCCGGACAACGTGGCCGGTCCAGCAGAGTTGGTGGCAGAGGACCATCGCTTCAATGCTGGTGGCCTTTGCTTCTTCCAGCACGCTGACGTTTGTCCGCTTGTCTTCCCAAGAGATTTGCAGGATTTTCCGGAGGCATCGCTGATGGAATCGTTCCAGGAGTTGCATGTGACATCTGTAGACAGTCCACGTCTCACAGGCATATAGCAGAGTTGGGAGGACCTTGGTATATGGTATATGGAGCATGGTGATCAGATCATGATATGAATAAACATAAGAGTTTAAATAATGTACCAGTAAGGCCTCGCGGACCACCATGAGAATTTTGTCGGGGGGGGGGGGGGGGCTGAAGCCCCTCAACCCCCTCCTCCCACCATGACGAATTCAGGAAATGAAGAAATAGAGTAGTGATGAGTCCTATCCTAAATCTACGGAGGCATCCACACAATAGAATTGACACCACATTAACTTCCATGACTTCCAATTTTACAAGATCTTGTCTTCCCAAGAGTGCTAATGTCTCACCAAACTACAAATCCCATGATTGCATAGCACTGAGCCATGGCAGTTAAAGTGGTGCCAGACTTCATTAATTCTACAGTGTAGATTTACCCAAGAGGACAATCCCATGGTTGTTAACGGACATTGCTTTAGCAGGCGCCCCTGAGGTGTGTGTTTTTCCATTCCTTTTTCCTCATGCAATGTCAAACAAGGGCATAGATTCACTCTTGAATATAGTTCTGCAATAACAGGTTGACAAATTAATCAGAGTAATGTTCCATATTTATAGCTCCATCAAGAAATCTTCTTAATCAACAGCAGGGGTTCTCGACCCTTGTGAAGCTAAGGGCTGAGTGGATTTGCATATAGCATTACATAATATTATACTTGCATGCAATTAAAATATATTTGCTCTCTTTCTAGAAATTGGTCCAAAGGGAATTGTCTTCCTCAAAATGACTGAAGTATGTCTTCCAGCACTTTTTGGAAGAGGGGAGCAATTATTATCATCATTCTATTTTTCCACCGGTGTGTTATAACATATTTAATGAAATCATAGCATTTAATTTTCCCAGCCAAATATTTCTGATACTCCTCTAGCTACTAATTCTTTTGCTGCTATCAGTGAAATAGTACACTATAATTATCAGTATCTGATCCAATTCCTCTTATAAAAACTCAGCAAGATTCTTACAGGGTTCACTGTGGCACCTATACTCATATCTTGTTTTTCTTTATTATTTCTCACCATACGTTTTGAACATTTGGATCATTCCATCAAATATACAGAACTTTTCCCAATATGAGTTAAAGACATACATGCTCTGGTAGATTTCCGTTTGGTATCATACACCTGGTACCTGTTGCTACCCCTAACTTATTTATTTATCGTGTCATCAGCAACCAGACATTTGTATTACATTTTTAACAAAAACAAACAACCAAAGAGACAAAACACAGAATTTGCAAGCTTGGTAGTTGATTAAATGTCCTTTGACCAGTATCTGGCCACTTGGAGTGCCTCTGGTGTTGCCACAAGGAGGTCCTCCATTGTGCATGTAGCAGGGCTCCGGTTGCATTGCAGCAGGTGGTCTGTGGTTTGCTCTTCTCCACACTCGCATATCGTGGATTCCACTTTGTGGCCCCATTTCTTAAGGTTGGCTCTGCATCTTGTGGTGCCAGAGTGCAGTTTGTTCAGTGCCTTCTAAGTCGCCCAGTTTTCTGTGTGCCCAGGGGGGAGTCTCTCATTTGGTATCAGCCACTGATTGAGGTTCTGGGTTTGAGCCTGCCACTTTTGGACTCTCGCTTGCTGGGGTGTTCCAGCAAGTGTCTCTGTAGATCTTAGAAAACTATTTCTTGATTTAAGTTGTTGACTTGCTGGCTGATACCCAAACAAGGGATGGGCTGGAGATGTCACTGCCTTGGTCCTTTCACTATTGGCTGCTACTTCCCGGCAGATGTCAGGTGATGCGATACCGGCTAGACAGTGTAATTTCTTCAGTGGTGTAGGGCGCAGACACCCCGTGATAATGCGGCATGTCTCATTAAGAGCCACATCCACTGTTTTAGCATGGTGAGATGTGTTCCACACCGGGCATGCATACTCAGCAGCAGAGTAGCATAGCGCAAGGGCAGATGTCTTCACTGTGTCTATTTGTGATCCCCAGGTTGTGTCAGTCAGCTTTCGTATAATATTGTTTTTAGCGCCCACTTTTTGCTTGATGTTCAGGTAGTGCTTTTATAGGTCAGAGCACGGTCCAGAGTGACTACCAGGGATCAGCTGGTTTTCCCTGTAGTAGGCAGTAAGAGCACCTAGAGCTTCGGAGAACTTCTGTTCAACCATCTCAAAGCTCCCTGCTTGAGCAGTAATGGCACGATCATCAGCATAGATGAAGCTCTCTGTCCCTTCTGGCATTGGGTGGTCATTTGTGTAGATGTTGAACATGGATGGGGCAAGCATGCTTCCCTGAGGCAGGCCGTTCTTCTGTTTCCGCCATCTGCTTCTCTGGCCCTGAAACTCAACAAAAAAGCTCCTGTTTTGTAGCAGGTTTCCTATGAGGCAGGTGAGACGGTTGTCCTTTGTGGTATTATACATTTTTCTCAGGAGGAGGCGGTGGTTCACAGTATCATAAGCCGCTGACAGGTCTATGAAGACAGCTCCTGTGATCTGCTGCCTTTCAAAGCCATCTTCTATGGGCTGAGTCAGGTTCAGCACTTGCGATGTGCAGCTTTTGCCTTTCCTGAAGCCAGCTTGCTGTGGAATCAGCAACTAACTAACTAACTAAAGTTGAGCCACTGAATATATTGCATGTTTCTATTTAATTTGTTGACTGTTGACCCATCGTTTAACAGTTGAGGTAACCATAGAGTCATGTCTAGGAATCTCTATGCTCTCCAGTGTGACTATATGGTCAACCTCTACCAGATGTTGAATACAGAGTCATGCTGGAGGATCTAGAGCAGTGTTTCTCAACCTGGGGGTTGGGACCCCTGGGGGGTTGCGAGGAGGGGCCCAATTCTATCATTGGTAGGGTTCAGAATGCTCTTTGATTGTAAGTGAATTATCAAGCTCAGCAACTACAACTCCCAAATGTCAAGGTCTAATTTCCCCAAACTCCACTAGTGTTCACATTTGGGCATATTGAGTATTCGTGCCAAGTTTAGTCCAGATTCATCATTGTTTGAGTCCACACTGCTCTCTGGATGTAGGTGAACTACAACTCCAAAACTCAAGGTCAATGCCCACCAAACCCTTCCAGTATTTTCTCTTGGTCTTGGGAATTCTGTATGTGCTAAATTTGGTTAATTCCATCATTGGTGTAGTTCAGAATGCTATTTGATTGTAGGTTAGTTATAAATCCCAGCGGCTATGACTTCCAAATGACAAAATAAATCCCTCCCATCTCCACCAGTATTCAAATATGGGCGTATAGGGTATTTGTGCCAAATTTCATCGTGAATGAAAATATATCCTAAATATCAGATATTTACATGTCAATTTATATAGCAAAATTGCAGTTATGAAGTAGCAACAAAAATAATTTTATGGTTAGGGGTCATCACAATATGAGGAACTGTATTAAGGGGTCACGGCATTCGGAAGGTTGAGGAACACTGATCTATAGGTTTCTAGATGTTCTTTCAGATGAAATGTAGCAGTTTTTTCATAGGTTTGTCATGTGTTCCTAATCCCAGGCATGTGGAGGGCTTGTTGTAACTCATCTTAATATTTTAATATGAATTTAATACTTAAAAATGGAAACCAGTATTGCAATATTTCAATAAAAGAAAGAAATATAGCTTTTTAAAATATCGTAAACTCTTCAAGCTCTCGTGATAGGATGGGACAATCCATAACCTTGAGATGATACATCTCTCTGATTGCTTTTCTTGCTTCCCTTTCAGGATCTTCTTCCATGATGGGATCTCATGAGAATGTGTTACAACAAAGACATATATCAGTAGAGGTCTTAGTAGCTATGGATACTTTGACTTTTCCTGACCTTCTTAATTTCTCCTGCTAGGCTGAGCTGGAAGAAGAATGCAGTTTCCTCAAGCCTTTTGGGTAAAGAAAATGCTAGTGTTCCCTTTTCCTCCCAAGCTGCCAATACCTGATTTTCCAGCAGCTGCTCCTTGCCAGAAGCAGAAACAGCAGCCTAGGAAAAGACAGGGAATTCACTGAACCAGCAATTGGAAGGTGAATGTCAAAACAGAGGGCAGAAGTCTCCCTCCTTTCTTAAGCATTTGCCACAAAAAGGCTGTAACATTGCTTAATGATATTATTCATTGTGAATCTTAAGGACAGTTTGACAGCTAGATCAACCTACTGCTTCAAACCACTGACCACATGTTCTTCCACATTTCCTACCTTTCTGAGCATTTTTTTGCCTTTTTATATGTTTGTAAAATGGTGGGTGGGAGGGGGGCAATACAATGCCATCCTTCAGAAACAACTAATGCACACATCTGAAAGCTAAGAATTAAATATTTAGTTGTATGTCAGCTTATATGCTTTTGTAAGCCTTAAACTTCCTTTTACAAATAACACATGATATCCCCATGGTCTGTATTGTTTGCTGAACTCTGTCATCCATACTATGCTAGAAATGCTATACCTGCAACATTGTGTGCCCAGGAACAAGAATCAGAAGTTATTATTACAATGCCAGACCCAGTGAAAACATCCTCTTAAACAACAGACAAGCTCAGGATACATACTGTGCTGGTCACATAGATCTTAAATAAGGATTTTTGATTTTTAAAAAAATGGTTCAAAATTTGTTTTGGATATAGGGGATGATGGTGGTTTGGATCTAAAGTCAATTCCGATTTTCACAGAAAAAAAAGGAAGGGGGGATAAAAGGGAAGAAATCGCAGGAGGGAAAGGAAATGAAGGGAATCCATCTAAACTGTGTTAAACTGCATTTCTCACCCAAGGCTGACCAGGAGGGAAAGGCAACCAAAGGGAATCCATCCAAACTGCGTTAAACTACATTTCTCACCCAAGGCTGACCAGGAATGTGTCCAGAGGAGGGTGACTAAAATGATCAAGGGTCTGGAGAACAAGCCCTATGAGGAGCGGCTTAAGGAGCTGGGCATGTTTAGCCTGAAGAAGAGAAGGCTGAGAGGAGATATGATAGCCATATATAAATATGTGAGAGGAAGCCACAGGGAGGAGGGAGCAAGCTTGTTTTCTGCTTCCCTGGAGACTAGGACGCGGAACAATGGCTTCAAACTTCAAGAGAGGAGATTCCATCTGAACATGAGGAAGAACTTCCTGACTGTGAGAGCTGTTCAGCAGTGGAACTCTCTGTGCCGGAGTGCGGTGGAGGCTCCTTCTTTGGAAGCTTTTAAACAGAGGCTGGATGGCCATCTGTCGGGGTGATTTGAATGCAATATTCCTGCTTCTTGGCAAGGGGTTGGACTGGATGGCCCATGAGGTCTCTTCCAACTCTTTGATTCTATGATTCTAGGAGGGAATGGCAACCAAAGGGAACGCATCCAAACTGGGTTAAACTGCATCTCTCACCCAAGGCTGACCGGGAGGGAAAGGAAACTGAAGGGAATCCATCCACACTAGTTTTAAAAGCTGAATAACTTCTGACTCACTTACTGATTCATAAAAGAAATGGCAGAAAAAGCTTCGGAAGGGCAAAAGGACTTCCAGTTTCCTTAAAAACTTCAAAATCACTTCAAAAAGGAAATCTTTCCTAATTGATTCCGAATTATGAAGATTCCGACCAAACCTAACCATGCCTAATAACCAATATGTGCATTACAACTTGTTCATGCATAATTTGACTTTGTGTAACTCTGAAGTTTTTTAAATTATGGAGGCATGGAATAAACCTTTATCTATCTTGATCAGTGTTGTGAGTAGGGCTTGGAGAACCCTTGGCCAATGTTATTATTTGCTGTCTGTGTGCCTTCTTGTTCATTTTCAGGGCTCATTCAAGTGCTGCTTCACTTGAGAAATATAGTAGGGTTGATGGTTCAGTCCTTCCCAATATATGATCATACACAATACCTCAGGACATTTTTTGCATTGACTCCTAAAATCATAGAGTTGGCAGAGACCCCAAGGGGCATCCAGTCCAACCCCCTGCCATGAAGGAAAAGCACATTCAAAGTACGCTTGACAGATATCCATCCAGCCTCTGCTTAAAAGCCTCCAAAGATGGAGCTTCTGCTAAATTCTGAAGGCCTGTCCAGACAGTACCTGAGGCTTGAGCTTAAATATAACAGTTCTTTATTAATGAACAAACAGGCTTAACAGTCTATTAGCTTTTGCAATCTTGTTTACAGGAAACAGGCACTATCTTCAAGAACTTTGTTAACAGGAAAATTCCCCCTTTTAGCTCCTCCCAGGCTGCTGTGAACCTAAACCTGACTGATTTGAGTCCACTATCGGCTGAACTGCATCTCAGAACCTAGCAGACGTATCAACAGGCCTGTAGTCACTTAGCTGGAGATGAGCAGAGCTGTTATTCCCTCCGGAAGTCCTCAGGGCTGTAAAGCTGTTTCCCTGGAACCCTTTGGGAATCTGTAGAGGCTCTTAAAACTGTTCTCCCCCAGGAAGTCTTAAGAGACGAAGCCTTTGCACAGGAGGACATTTATGTACATCCTCTGCATTGACTTCCTTTTTGAGACTGACTGAAAAATGTCCCCTTCCCTCCAAAAAAACCCAAAGAGGGGCAGGACCAGGGAACCTGTTATTGACAGGTGGCTTGTCCTATGAATGCAAATTATAACAGGAAGCCACCCTGCTGCAAAATCCCAAGGCTGGAATTGCAAACCAACATTTAATTCAAAGAAATAAAATTGGAGCTCCTGGAACAGCTGTTCCAGAACACCCACAGCAGCCATCTTAGGAGCCTCTAAATCTCAAAACAAAATCATCATATTCGAACAACAGTGGCAGAAATCCCAGGACCAACAGGTCTCTTTGTGGACCTCTTTTAAAATCCTGGGATTTTTTGTCCCTGTTTAAAACCCATGATTTAGTGCTGTCTGAAGCGCCTTGAGGCAGAGAGTTCTGCTGTTGAATAGCTCTTCTTACAGTCAAGAAGTTCTTCCTAATGTTCAGGTGGACTCTCTTTTCATAGAATCATAGAATCATAGAGTTGGAAGAAACCTCATGGGCCATCCAGTCCATCCCCTTGCAATTTGTACCCATTGCTCCGAGTTCTAATTTCCAGGGCAACCAAAACAAGCCTCTCCCTCTTCCTTATAACATTGTTTCAGGTATTTAAACATAGCTATCATGTCTCCTCTCAACCTTCTCTTCTGTAGGCTTAACAGACCCAGCTCTTCAAGACACTCTTCAGAGGGATTCATGGTTTGCAGACCTTGGATCCTTTTAGTCGCCTTCCTCTGGACACCGTTTAACTTGTCAATATCAATCTTGAGTTGTGGTGTTCAGAATTCAACACAATATTCCAGGTGAGGTCTGGCAAGGAACTGACAAGAAAAGACAATGTGAAAAGAGGAATGAGAAATGGAAGTGTGGGACATAATGCCACAGTACTATGATGCCCCCCCCCCCCCCCCACACACACACCATGGGATAAAGCCTTAGACTCTGGCTTTGAATCATAGAATCATAGAATCAAAGAGTTGGAAGAGACGTCATGGGCCATCCAGTCCAACCCCCTGCCAAGAAGGAGGAATATTGCATTCAAATCACCCCTGACAGATGGCCATCCAGCCCCTGTTTAAAAGCTTCCAAAGAAGGAGCCTCCACCACACTCTGGGACAGAGAGTTCCACTGCTGAACAGCTCTCACAGTCAGGAAGTTCTTCCTCATGTTCAGATGGAATCTCCTCTCTTGTAGTTTGAAGCCATTGTTCCGCGTTCTAGTCTCCAAGGAAGCAGAAGACTGCTGAGGCAGAGAGAAGCTCCCTCCTCCCTGTGGCTTCCTCTCACATATTTATACATGGCTATCATATCTCCTCTCAGCCTTCTCTTCTGAGAGGAGATATGATAGCCATATATAAATATGTGAGAGGAAGCCACAGGGAGGAGGGAGCAAGCTCATAGGTGAGCCTGGACAAGTCACTCTCTCTCAGTCTCAGAGGAAGGCAAATGCAAACCCATTCAGAAACCACTGTGATTAGTTTGCTTTTGTGTCATCATGAGTCAGAAATAACCTGGCACATACAACAATACAACTAAGAATTCTCTGTTCTCTCAGGTCTCTTTTAATTATATTGTATTGAGCTTCCAACAAGTCATTTATACCACAGGCAGCTTTTTTAATCTGTCAATTCTTTCTAGGTCGCATATGACAAAAAAAACGTTATTTAATGTACAACTGAAATGTTTCAGATGTTTTAAGATTTAGATGTACTATTGTTTATTAGGTATCCTTTTAGCATATGTGCATTCTAATCTGAGGATTTTATGGTCTATTGACTGTTAATAAAGATGTTTGATTGAGCTCCCTTTGTGCTTTTTATCTTGTTATGCAAGAAAACCCAACAAGCAGTGCTTCCTAGCCTGGTTCATGATAACAAAACAATATCAAACATAGTTCCATTTCATAAAGTATTACTGATAGGAGAAGAGAAAACCTGTATTTTTCCAAACCTGGGATGCCTCATCAGAGTGAGGCAACTGCCTCAAGCAACAGATTCTGAAGCAGGGAATGGCAGGAAGCAGACAGAGATTATACCAAAATATACAAGAAGAACTCCTTTACAGAACCCATTTTTGCAGTTTCACTTACCTGTTTCCTAGGATAATGATCTCTCTAGGAATTTGCTAGATCCTCCATGCAATTCTTAGTACGCTGCCCCCCCCCCCCCGAAGTTACTATACTAGAAAACAAAACAAATTGCTAGAGATGATACATCTCAAAAAAATCTCTAGTTTCTCAGTAGTTTTGGACTGGAAATCAGGTGATTTAATGGCATTTACATTCAGTCATATCTGTATTACTCATTTGGCCAACAAATTATTATTATTATTATTATTTCGGTTGCTTCTACCCCGCCCTTTTCACCCCGGAGGGGACTCAGGGCGGCTTACAAAAGCAAGGCACAATTCAATGCCCGCATCACATAACAGCAATCAGACAAATAACATCAGTTAACAGAAACAGCAATTCTAGCAATAACATCAATTAATAGAGACAGTAATTATTGTAAGGCAAAAACAACCATAAAACAAATAAAAGCAATAAAACCAATACAAACCATTCTTCTCATTGACGGTCAGTGTTTCGCAATCTCATAGTGCAAATTCCAATCCACAATTGTCAGTCCTTTCTGTCCTATCCATCTGGTTGTCCAAATCTAATTGTCAGATTGCCCAAAGGCCTGGTCTCACAACCACATCTTTACCTTCCTCCTGAAGGAGAGGAGGGATGTTGATGCCCTAATTTCCCCCGGGAGTGAGTTCCACAGGTGAGGGGCCACCACTGAGAAGGCCCTGCTCCTCGTCCCCACCAGCCTCATTTGAGAAAGCGGTGGGGTCGAGAGCAGGGCCTCCCCAGATGATCTCAGATTCCGGGGTGGGACGTAGAGGGAGATACGTTCGGACAGATACACTGGACCGGAACCATAAAGGGTTTTGTAGGTTAAAGTGTAGGTCAAACAATGTGCCTTGGTATTAACTCACTGCCATCAGATTTAGCAAAATGCTGTATTTTCCAGATTGGTCAAAAAAAGTTGAATTCCTTTAAACATGCTCCTGTGTTTTGCTGGTTCTAATGTCCTTTGCATCCATTTATCCCACTCTTCTTGGGTCCCTTTTATAGCAATTTATTAAATCTGCACCGAAGCATTTTTAAAAAAAGATTTATAGTGTAAAAATGTAATTTTGTGATGTACTACAGAATTATAATGATAAAGTCAAAAACAAAGGAAGATAAGATACGGTAACATATTGTGCTAATATATCACTGAATTAAAAAGAGATCCACATTAGACTGGGAATAATACATGGCAGCAAGCGCAGGGCATTACCAGAAAATAATCTAACATTAATAATAATAATTTATTTATATTCCATCCTATCTCTCCAAGGAGACTCAGGGCGGATCACAGTAGACATACGTGGCAAACATTCAATGCTGTTTGGACAGACAGGATAGAACAGACGAAAGGAGGTATGTTGTGTTGACATCCAGCTTTTGGCATATCTGGAGGTTGTGCTCAAATTTAGCCACGGGGGGGGGGGGTGCTGTTGCTCCATCCACGATGACAGTGTTTCTCAACCTGGGGGTCGGGACCCCTGGGGGGGTCGCGAGGGGTGTCAGAGGGGTTCCCAAAGACCATCAGAATATACAATATTTTCTGTTGGTCATGGGGGTTCTGTGTGGGAAGTTTGGCCTAATTCTATCATTGGTGGGGTTCAGAATGCTCTTTGATTGTAGGTGAACTATAAATCCCAGCAACTACAACTCCCAAATGTCAAGGTCTATTTTCCCCAAACTCCACCAGAGTCCACATTTGGACATATTGAGTGTTCGTGCCAAGTTTGGTCCAGATTGATCATTGTTTGAGTGCACAGTGCTCTCTGGATTTAGGTGAACTACAACTCCCAAACTCAAGGTCAATACCCACCAAGCCATTCTAGCATTTTCTGTTGGTCATATGATTTCTGTGTCTTTTTCTTTTATGGTGTCGTAAAATACATCCCCCTCTTTTTAGCAGTACCTAATTTCTCTACTTACACCTCTAAGCTGTTTTCAAACTGCTTAGGTAAACACTGAGCTGGGCTGACAGGTGGGTGCTCATCCCAACCCATTCTATACATGGAATGGGAAGTGGATGCATCTTTTTCTTGGCAGGAAAAGGATTTAAGGAAAATCCTGACTTAAACAGGCAATCCATATTTAGAGATATCCCTCATCCCTGTCTTATTGGGAACTTGAGCTTTAATGTTAGAGTTATAGATTCCATGTCCCGAAATGGAATTCAGATTCCTCCTTATTTCAAAAGGGGTCCAAGGAGATTTTCCAAAAAGAAAAAAAATAGTTTGGTGGCCCCAATACAACTAGTAACAGATTTCCTAATTCTGCAAGTCTTCGTAGATCATTTCCAGAGTCTGCACTGAACGAGTGCTGCAATGCAAGTTCATATAAGCTATAACAGAACTTGATGAAAGATATGGGATGAAATTAAAAAGCTATCATTGTAGAAATCTATCAGAAAAGGATCATGTTATATTCCATTGTGCAGGCACAAGTAAATACTACGGTGATAAAGCCTTATTTAAAACAAAAGGAAGAACTGATGCCTAATATAGCAATTATTATGAAATACTGAGTGACACCCTCAGGAAATGATATGGGCTATTTAATTTTACAAAGGATATACTTTAAGTCATCTGATTTTGCAGATCTACCACAGAAACATAAAGAACCTTCAACTTTACCAGATCTCAGGCATAATAAAATCTGTGAAAGCATACCCTTGGAGTTTGCATGGGAATGTATTCATTTATTCTTGGAAAGAGATGATTGAGGAAATAAGACCATTTTCACATGAAGCATTATATCCAGAAATTTCCAGGAGCAGAAATGGGTTTTGGTGATGATTTAATATCCATTTTGACAAATCTTGTTGAAAAAGAAATGGCTTTATGGGAACCATAACGTACAGTGAGGGGATTCACAGAAAACATACAAAGATATAAGGAGACATCGTATAATATTGTGAAAAATAGATGTACCTGCCTGAGATGAAATTTCATTTCCTTGCTCCCATGTGGTGGTAGTAGCTACAAGAACCTCCCCCTGCCTTTTCAGCTTTGAGGCAACAGTATTTATCTTTCAGTTTCTCCCATATTGCTCATAACCCAAACTGCAGTTCAGAACTCCAAATAATTACCGCATACACTCATGTACAAGATGGCTTGATGTATAAGTCAAGGGCAGGTTTTGAAGCCAACACTGTGGATTTTGATATTACCCGAGGATAAGTCAAGAGCATTTCATGGAGAAGGAAAAGTGGCAGTGCCACTTTAGAGCCAGTGTCACCACTGGATGCTACTGACATTTCCTGTACAGGCATCTCAAAGGGATCTTCAAAGCTCTACCAAGGACCTCATCATACTGATGCCCCCCTCCCCCATTTTGATCCACTTCACTTTCAATCACTGGCAAAACAGAAGGTGCATGTGGTGCCTCGTGGTGACCAGTAGTCTCTCCCTCCTTCCCAGATGTGAGGGCGATCTGGCTGCAACATCTATCACCCCATTGATCGCCAGGGTTGATTCAGCTGATCTGGCTGGCTAGGCAGGTGTCCCCATCCTCCCTCACCACTCCATGTGTGTCCCTCCCGAAGCTGTGCGCTCGGTGGGAGAGGATGACGTCCCAGGTATAGAAGGAGTGTATCGAGATCTCCAGTCTTCGGTTTACGATAGCTGCGCTCCCCTGCTAGAACCTCCAAACTACTCTCCCTCCTTCCCCCATCACATGGGGGCATTGGGGCAAGGGAAAGTGTGACAACGTGTATTGCCTCATTGCTGTTTCCCCCATTAGCTGTGTGTGTGTGTAGGGGGGGGGGGAGGCCAAAAACAGCAGGTAGCCCCATTGGAGCTAACCAAAAGTTGATTTACTTACCATGGTTGGCAAGGAAGAATCTTGAAATGCTTCTTTGCCACTTCAGCCATGAATGGGACAGGACCATGGCCTGCATCGTGTAATACTGTTCAGCAGGATATGTGGTCGAAGAGGAGCCAAGGACCAAAAAAAAGCCCTGTGTGATGAGAAAGTAAGAGAAGGAGATGGTTTCTTATTTCATAAAACTTGAGGCACAATATTATTTTCCAAAAAAAAAAAATGAACCTTCCCATTTTTTGAGTAGTTCACCAGAAGGTGACAGCTTAGTCCATCCTAGGAGATCCTCTAAGGATAGATCTACACTGGCATATAATCCACTTTCTGAATCCAGGTTATCTACTTTGGACTGGATTATATGAGTCTACTGCCATATAATCCAATTCAAATTAGATAATCTGGATTCAGAAAGTGGATTATATGCCATTGTAGATGGGACCGAAGAAGCAACAGCCCCTTCTATTCCCTTGATACTTTTTTGGGTGGAACTCTCTGCCCCAGAGTGTAATGGAGACTCCTTCTTTGGAGGCTTTTAAACAGAGGCTGGATGGTCATTTGTCAGGGGTGCTTTGAATGTAATTTTCCTGCTTGGCAAGGAGTTGGTCTGGATGGCCCACAAACTCTCTTTCAACTCTAGGATTCTATGATTCCATGATTATAAGTGGTAAAGAGCTACCACCACTGCCATTTTCCAATATAGGCATTCAAGAAGCCCAGAAAGAGAGAGAATAGAGAGTGTGTTGCATCTTTTAGGTTTCTGCTTCTTAAACCTTGGCTCCCAATCCCAAATGGGGTTTCTGTAAGTGTAATTGAGGATTGCAAAATAGTTGGCAACACTAAAAAGTGACCTAGGACCTCTTCACACATTCCTCCCCCCTGTACTATTTTGCTGGCAGGAATACGGGGGTCTTGTGGCAACTTGTGTGCCCTCCCTCCTTCCCTCA
Source organism: Anolis sagrei (assembly GCF_037176765.1). Classification (NCBI taxonomy): domain Eukaryota; kingdom Metazoa; phylum Chordata; class Lepidosauria; order Squamata; family Anolidae; genus Anolis; species Anolis sagrei. The sequence continues at coordinate 10,640,630 of NC_090025.1, read as the reverse complement.
TCATACAGGGAGAACAGGAAAAGGTGCATTCGTGCCCTGCCCTTGTTCCCATCAGATGAGGGAAAGGGCAGCAGTGTGTATTGCCACATTGCTCTTTTCCCATCATTGGGGAAAAGGGCAAAAAGAAAAAAATGGGTAGCTGCAATGGAGCTACCCAAAACACATCTTATCTTTCATCGTGGCCAAGGAACCATCTTGCAATGCTTCCCCAGCATTTTGAGCAGCAATGGGGCAAGGCTTGCCGAAAATCATGTGATGGCGCACAACTGGCTCCCTCCTCAAAGTGCTGCAAAGGGGCAATTTGCCCCAGAGCGATGAAGTGGATAGTGGCTGTTTTAGAAATTTACACATATCTGTTTTAGCAACAATGTACAGTTATTCTCTATAAAAAGATCAGATTCTTTAACAAAGTTTGGAAATGCTCATCATTAGTATACTCTCTCTCTCTTGTTGTGTGTGTGTGTGTAAACATTTCTTGGGCAGGATAGGAGATGGCATGAGCAAAAAGGAAGGGACAAGGGAAATAAACTCCCATTACTTTACCCATGAGTAAACTCATTCCTCTTCAATCTGAGAAGTCCAGAAGGTAAAAACCAGTGACAACGACACATGTAAAAGAGTGGTAATAAATATCTAGCATTATAACAGGGCTTTTTGCATGCCTGTTTGGGAAAATGGCAGCAGTGGTGGCCAGAAGTGGTTAACCTCCTAAGGTACTTTCCCTTCCCCAGAGAATAACCTATGAATTATCCATGAATTATATCAAAATTCATAATTTTGGTCCAAAAATCCACTAGATAAATAGGTCTGATTGATATACAGATTTGCATAATAATTATTATTTCAAAAATTGCTGTGATCCTACATCAACATACTGTGATTTTCCATACACAGGTTTTGCACAGGTTTACTATGAACAACTTCAGAAAGATGCCTAGTGCTATTTTGTTTTATTTTTAAATTCAGAGGAAAACTCAAAATGAAGTTAAAGCAAAGCAATGGAAAATGTTTAAGAGGGTTTTGTTTTCTTGTAGAATATCTGAGAAGGCAAATTATGCATATCCCCAAAACAAAACAAACAACAACTGAAGTATCTGCACAGAAGTCGCAGGAAGAAAGCACAAATATTAATTTGCAAATAACTTGCAAAACCCAATAGACATATTGCAAAACAGGCATGGTGTAGTGTAAAAGCAAACCTAGATATTTCCCAGTCAGGTGGAGATATTTAGCAGCGGAAGCTGAATGGATGTAGAGAACAGAGTGTTCTTTTCCTTTTTGGATAGATATTGTATTTCTTTGTTTGTTTATGTATTTATCAGCTCTCAGCCAGCCAAGGCCCCCAAGGCAATGCACCAATAGGTAAAAACATTTTACAAAACAAAACAATTTGGAAAGCAGGTTTATAACATGTATATAATTCTAATAGCCCCAGACCAACTCTAGTTTTTAATACCAAAGACCATAAAGAACAGCACTGTCTTGGCTTCTAATCAGAATCTCAAATAATGGAGAATGCATTGTTAAAGTTGCTGATTTTGCCTAGATTGCTAAATTAATGTGGATTTTACAAGATAAACCAACTGAAAAAAAAAACCATTGGAAAGACATATAGCATGGGCTGCATACTATATGGCTCTATTTTTATCAACCCCATATCATGCAGTGTTAGTTTGCTTTCAACCATCTCGATTACACTGTATTTTAAATCAGTTGCAAATCTCCTTGTTCAGTCAAGTCTCATTATGGGACTGCACTATTGACAGTTCAGTTGGTACAATCGCTTCAGGTCAGGCTAGAGGCCCACTGCAGGACAACAAAATTTAACCTTGTTTCCTCTTCTTCGCTAGTTACTTCCTTATTTATTTGTGTATTTATTTATTTCACAAAGGGGAATCAGGGTGTCCATAATTTCCTGACATCTCTATTGCCATCAACATTTTGAGTGAAATTCGTGCTTTTGTGCCTTCAAGTCATTTCTGACCCATGGGTAACCCTAAGGCAAACTAATCAAAAATGCACATGTGGTAGCAATTTTGTCCATTGTTTTATTCACTCCAGGATCCATTTGTTTGCCTTTTTAGTAGTCCACACCCCACAGTAGCCTGATTGCATGTAGTGTTAGAGAAGCTACTTCAGCACAACATTGAGCTCTGTGACAGTGCGTCTGGCCCCACTTGTATGTAAATATATAGTTGAATTGTCTGGTTATCTACAGCTTTTGTTTTGCATCGGTTGAATTGCTCCCCCAGCTCAATTGCTTGACTCCACCCCTTCCTAGGGAGAAGGGCAGTGCTTTCTTTTTCATTCCACCATCAAACAACTCAGCAGATGGACGTGAGAAAGGTTTGGCTCTAAGCCCTCAGTCAAGTAATCTCTTATCACCAATTCTTAAGTTTGTACTCTTAAGATTCATACTTCATGCCCAGCTCACCTGGACAACGTTGAGGAATCTTAAGCGCCTTCAAACCAGTCCTTTGGCATCAAGAGGAAGACTTTGTGCCTTCAATATAGGTCATTGGACTGGGGTTGTGAATGTTTTGACTTCATAGCCATTGAGAAAGAGGGAACTGGGAAAGCTTCTCAGCTGGACAACTCCTTGGACCTAAGACTTGAGATAGTGTGATGTATATTTTCTTTACCCACTTTTGGAACATCAAGTTTATGCCTAAGGAAGATAACTCTTTGTGAACAATAAAGCCTATTACAAGTTATCTATAGTGTCTTGATCCTTGAAAGTTCAAGTTCTTTAAAGAAAGGCAAGAAGCAATCCCCTGGGGAAAAGATGTCATGTCCATGTTTCTTTCACTAAGATCTATAGGCGCGACGGCATAAGCTCAAAGCACTTGTATTGTCTCTTGTTTGGGACTCAGTGAAGGATGTTCAAAGGCTTTGCTCATTAGTAAGAGAATGACCTTATCTGAATTCTGGTATGAACCCATTTGGGTACCAGGATTTAAGAAGGTTCGGGCCATTAAGATCCCTGATGGATTAGTTTGGTTCATCTGAGCTACAGCCAGACTTTTTAACTGAACAGAGAATATCTTAGGTTCTTGTAGGTTTTTTCAGGCTATAGGGCCATGTTCTAGAAGCATTTCTCCTGACGTTTCGCCTGCATCTATGGCAAGCATCCTCAGAGGTAGTGAGGTAATGAGCCCAAAAAAAACCTACAAGAACCTAGTGATTCCAGCCATGAAAGCCTTCGACAATACAGAGAATATCTTCTTTGTTCTTTTGCCCTCCATCTTGTCTGTCCTTGACTATGATCTCCAGACAGTCCAAGGAGATTTTACATCATTTTGGCTTGTTTTGTAGATTCCTCAATGACTCTTTCCTTTTTTAAAATGTTTCTCTTTTTATAGTCGTCCTTCCTCCTCAATCTTGTAAATAAATTCACCTCCCCATCAATTACAGGCTTTTAACACTATACAGTTATAGCACTATGACTTAAATTTAAATGCTATGAGTTCATCTTATGGAATCCTAGGAGGGTGCTCTTTGGTGAGGTATTGCCCCATAAGAATCCTGCCCCCCCCCACCAAGTTTTCCTTCAGTCCCCAAATTTCTAGAATAGCAAAGAGTGAGATGTTGAGGTTTATTTACTGCTAGAAGTCTTCTATTTGCTGTGTTCATAGTCTCTGGGTGTCTTTGCCTTTCTCCTTTTCCTTTGGATGACTAAAGTGAGGACTGAAGGAAAGATGCATTGAGAAGATGGGAATCTTATTTGACAAGGGCAATGCCCTCATTCCTCCCCCTCCTCATAGCAACATCCACATGTCTTTGGTTGACAATACTAATAATACTACATGAAAACACAGATCCCAGGATTTCACAGAACTGAACTAAGGTACATAATGCGGAATCACAATACTATAATTCCATAATGCCAAAACCCATTTGGTTTATGTGTACAGCCATTTATTAGAAAAGGCCCAGGTCTACATATAGCACCCACTGTTTTTTTTCTTTTTGTTGTTGTTGTTGTTGGGTTGCTCTGAGTTTTCCAGGTTGTATGGCCATGTTACAGAAGCATTATCTTCTGACGTTTCGCCTACATCTATGGCAGGAATCCTCAGAGCTTGTGAGGTCTGTTGGAAACTTGGCAAATGGGGTTTATTATATATCTGTGGAATGTCCAGGGTGGGAGAAATAGCTCATCTGTTTGAGGCAAGTGTGACTGTTTCTAATGGCCACCTTGATTAGCACTAAATAATAATAATAATAATAATAATAATAATAATAATAATAATTGATGTCGCCATATCAGGTGACAGCCGCATTGAGGAAAAACAACAGGAAAAACTCAGCCATTATCAGGACCTCAAAATCGAACTGCAAAGGCTCTGGCGTAAACCAGTACAGGTGGTCCCAGTGGTCATTGGCACACTGGGTGCCATGCCAAAAGATCTCACCCGGCATTTGGAAATCACAAACATTGCCAAAATCATAATTTGTCAACTGCAAAAGACCACCTTACTTGGATCTGTGCACATCATTCGAAAATACATCACACAGTCCTAGACGCTTGGGAAGTGTTTGACTTGTGATTTTGTGATACGAAATCCAGCTGTGACATACTATGTTTTTGTGTCAGTAAAATAATAATAATAATAATAATACCTCACCACCATCTCCCATAGGGTTAAAGGCAGCTTACAAAATAGCACACACATATGCCATACATAAAATACATAATACATAAAATAAAATACATCAACAAGAAAAAAAAATAATTCGTTACATAAACCAGTTATATAAATTGGGTAAAACAACCTCTATTAAGAAGAGAATCATAGAATCATAGAGTTGGAAGAGAACTCAGAGGCCATCCAGTCCAACCCCCTGCCAAGAAGCAGGAATATTGCATTCAAATCACCCCTGACAGATGGCCATCCAGCCTCTGCTTAAAAGCCTCCAAAGAAGGAGCCTCCACCACACTCCGGGGCAGAGAGTTCCACTGCTGAACGGCTCTCACAGTCAGGAAGTCCTTCCTCATGTTCAGATGGAATCTCCTTTCTTGTAGTTTGAAGCCATTGTTCTGCGTCCTAGTCTCCAGGGAAGCAGCGGGGTGTGGTGGAGGCTCCTTCTTTAGAAGCTTTTAAACAGAGGCTGGATGGCCATCTGTCAGGGGTGATTTGAATGCAATATTCCTGCTTCTTGGCAGGGGGTTGGACTAGATGGCCCATGAGGTCTCTTCCAACTATTTGATTCTATGTTTCTATGATTTTATGATCTCCCTTTGCATTTTATTTGATTGTGAGAACAAATATTACTTTTCTTGGATCTTTTGTGTATATACATTCTTGTGTGTTTGAGGGGAAGGTTAAGTAAACCAACAGAACTAGTTGTGATCTATTGAGCCTCATCTGGAAAAACCCCTTTAGCTATTACAAAATGTAAACAGTAGGCCTGGGCGGTTTCGTTTCGTTAATTCGTAATTCGTTAATAATTCGTTAATTTTTCCAATTACAAAACGATAACGAACCATTCTGGAGCAATCATTAAAAAAACGAATTTTTAAACACGTTTTGTAAGTGCTTCGTATTTCGTTATTGCATTCGTTTTGTTATTGTTCTGAGGTCATTTCGTTATTATTTCCGCATGTCTGGGCCAGTTTTATGGCTTAATTAGTGAAAAAAAATTATAATATCACACCAACAGTCAAGAACAGAGGGAGAGGGAAGCTTCAGAAGTTTTTGGAGGTTTTTTAGCGTATTTCGCGGTCGCGTCCGCCATTAACGAATTGATTCGTTATTGTTTCGGAAATCGATTCGTTAATTTTTTACCATTTACGAAATTTCGTAAATATCAAACTTTTTAAAAGGAAAATTTTGTAATTATTTTAAATATCGAAACAAAAAAAACCCCCAAATACAAATCGATTTTAGAAACAATTTTTTCCGTTGTTACCCAGGCCTAGTAAACAGTTGTTCACCTGAGTCAGCAAAAGATATGGATTATTTAGGATGTAACAAGTACCCATAAATGTCCCACTAATGGCTGAATTCAGGGAGGCAGTTCCAGAAGGATGAAGCAGCAAGTGAAAAGGAATGAGCTGAGAAAGAGGAAACCCTTAGCTAAATGGGAAGTCTAGAGTTCCAAGAAAGAAGATCTGGGGCAGACTGGGAGGGGGGAGGTAAAATGAGAATTGGGGGGATAGATCATATAGGGTTTTAAAATTTGATTTTTTTTTTTTTATGGAAGCAGCATTTTTACTAAACCCCTTTCAGGAATCATAAAATCATTGAATCATTGGGTTGGAAGAGACCTCATGGGACATCTAGTCCAACCCCCTGCCAAGAAGTAGGGAAATCGCATTCAAATCACCCCCAACAGATGGCCACCCAGCCTCTGTTTAAAAGCCTCCAAAGAAGGAGCCTCCACCACACTCCGGGGCAGAGAGTTCCACTGCTGAACAGCTCTCACAGTCATGAAGTTCTTCATCATGTGCAGGTGGAATCTCCTTTCCTATAGTTTGGAGCCATTGTTCCACATCCTTGTCTCTAGAGCAGCAGAAAAACAAGCTTGCTCCCTCCTCCTTATGATTTATACATGGCCCTCATCAAGTGTCCTCTCAGCCTTCTCTTCTTCAGGCTAAACATGCACAACTCTTTAAGCTGCACCTCAAAGGGCTTGTCCTCCAGATCCTTGATCATTTTAGTTGTCCCTCTGGACACATTCCAGCTTGTCAATATCTCCCTTCAATTGTGGTGCCCAGAATTGGACAAAATATCCCAGGTGTGGTCTGACCAAGGCAGAATAGAGGGGTAGCATGACTTCCCTGGATGCTCACAAGCTGGTTTCTGAGTGGAAATTAAGACTGACCTATGGTTGTTATCTAAGGCCCCTTCTATACTGCTAGATAATCCAGGTTATCAAAGCAGAAATCCACATTACCCACTTTGAACTGGATTATCTTAGTATGTATTGCCATATAATCTAGCTCAAAGCAGATAATATGGATTTTATACAGCTGTGTAGAAAGGTCCCCAGAGCCCTTCTAGATAGGCCTATATTCAAGGATCTTATCCCAGGTTTTCTGCTTTAAACTGGATTATATGGGTCTGTACTACTAGATAATCTGGGATAAACAGAAAACCTGGAATCAGATCCTGGGATATAGGGCCTATCTGGAAGGGCACATAGTCTCTTTATTCACTTTACACCTTTCCCCCAATAAAATCTCTCCAATACAGTCAGCTCTTCATTCCCTCCTCTATTGCCCATTATTCTATTAAAAAATAAAAACTTGTGATGTCTTTCTGTGTGATGTCAATTTTGTTTTCTTCATGATTTGGAACAAAATGCCCTAATGGAAAAACCAAGACTCCGGGCTGAGACTTCTATTGCTTCGGTCAAATGTCGTGGCATTAATTGATTAGGTCATTAATAATTAAGTTCCTTGAGGCTCTGTCTGATAATTGAGAAGTCCACCAATAATAAAGTCTACATAAGCTCTCAGATCAAAAAGGAAATCTGTAATCTCTTTCAATGAACAGTCATCATGGTGTCTTTGTTTATGTTTATTAAGTATGTTTCACATCTTGTCACGTACTCCTTCCCTTTTCATTGTACAATGGTTAGGTGAAGGAGAAAGCATTTGTAGGCTGGGAATGAAAAAGATTCTGTTAAATACCTAAGTAATAGGCTTGTTTGATCGTGTTCGTTAGTTTCTAAACTCGTTATTAATTCGTATTTAAATTAGCTTATGATCCAATATCGAGCCATGCAGGAATAGTGTGAGGAGTAATTAAGAATCGAAACAATTTTTCCAAATTTTCGTAATTATTTCATAATTATTAAGACGGGAAAGAAGGAGAGAAAAGGTGCCAGCGTTGCCTTTCCTCCCCATCCTCGTCAAACAAAATACCTCCTCCTGGAGATATTTTATTATCTTATTACTTATTTTATTATTTTATTTTCTTATTTTTTTATTTTTTTTATTATTTTTTTATTTTATTTTTTTATTAATTTTAAGTGATTTTAATTTGTATTTTTACTAACTTAATGTATTTTAATTTCATCCTGAATTTATTTTAATTTGGTTTCTGTTAGTTGTAAGTTTTATCACCAACAGTCCGCAACAGAGGGAGAGGAATGCTTCAGAAGTTCCCCCTGTCCCGTTTGGAGGTGTTTTTTGCGCATTGCGCAATCACGTCCGCCATTAATGAATTGATTCGTAATTAACGAAATTTCAAAAATTTCAAAATTTTGAAATCTTAAATTTCGGAAGTCCTCTGAAATTTGAAACGCTGGCGCCCCCTGGAAACAAAGTGAGTTTAGAACCAATTTTTTTCTTGATCAAACAAGCCTACTAAGTAAGAAACATAATATTTCTGATTTTTATGAATGTTTGTGAAAGCCAACAGAAAGGGGACTGGTTCATTTTGAAATATGATGGCAGAGGAGAATTCTTGAATAACATGATGTGCCAGAAGACAAATACATTGGTCTGAGAACAAATCAAGATGAAGTCTTCCTAGGAGCCAAAAAGACTAAACTGACTCTGCCTTACTTTTGACATATCATGAGATAACATCACTTATTGGGTAAGATGATAATGCTTGATAATATTGAACATAGTGAGAAAATACAACATTATAGATGGATTGATTCAAGAAACAAAACTATAGCCCTCAATTTGCAAGACTTCAGGCAGATCCAGACAGGCCTTTATCCCAGGAAAATCTGTGTTTTAAAAACGTGGATTTTTCTGGGACCTGTCCACACCCATCCCAGAAAGTGTGCGCTTTCTGGGGTGGGTGTCCAGACATTCTTCCAGGACTAACCCAAGAAAATGTCTGGAGGTCCTCTCCCCTCCCTCAAAGCCCCCAGACCCCTTAGAAAAGTAATTAAAACTTACCCAGCCTCCATTACAGGCTTCGGCCAGCTCTCCCGGTGCATAGAAATGGCATACCAAGAGAGCAGGGGGGAGAAGAGATTTTCCTCCCTCCTCCCCTACTCCAATCTCCTGGCATGTGCCACGAGAGGTGGCCAAAGCCTTAAATGGAGGCTGGATAAGTTCTCATAACTTTTCTAAGGGGCCTGGGGGCTCCGGGAAGAAGTGGATGGGTATTCCCACAGTTTACTGGGCTTATTTAGCCTGGTAAACTGTGCAAATACTGTCTGGACTGCAGTATTCCAAGAAGGCACATAATAAAGCCACTAATTAATTTGCCACAAACCAGGGTTTTCATGGTTTGTAGCAAATTAATTCGGGACTGTCCAGAATGTTGTCTGGACAGCCCCTCTTTTATTGTGTTAGATACCACAATAAAGGTCCTGTCTGGATGGGCCCTTCAGCAGGACAGTTGATAATCAGAACTCTTGGAGATGGCACACAATAATAACAATGCAGAATGCACAAGACCAATGCACAACTGCTATTCTCTTTAGATGATGCCTCTCAAATGATGGGTGAAAATACTCGTGACTACATTAATCGGAATTTTTCAATCCTGGTTCATATGACATTAAAACTGAGAAGTTGGTGTGATCAAGATATTATGTTACCAATAATAATAATAATAATAATAATAATAATAATAATAATAATAATACTTTAGGTTCTTGTGGGTTTTTTCGGGCTATATGGCCATGTTCTAGATGCATTTTCTCCTGACGTTTTGCCTGCATCTACGGCAAGCATCCTCAGAGGTATCTTCACTACCTCTGAGGATGCTTGCCATAGATGCAGGTGAAACGTCAGGAGAAAATGCCTCTAGAACATGGCCATATAGCCTGAAAAAAACCCACAAGAACCAAGTGATTCCAGCCATGAAAGCCTTCGACAATAATACTTTATTTGTACTCTGCTACCATCTCCCCAAGAGACTAGGTGCGGCTTACATGAGGCCAAGCCCAGAATACATCAATAAACAAAACATCAAAAAACACAACATCAATAAAACAATCAATAAAATACAAATTATATAAATCACATGAACAGAAAATAATAAACAATCAACAGTGACATATAAACATTTTAAAAAATGGCTAGGCCAAATGTAATAGGTTAAAATTAAAAATAATGCTGACGTGAACAAGGTAAGATATAACTGGGATATGATTTTCAGAGAGAAATGAGGGAACGCAGTCAATCCTAAATCAGTATTAAAGTGCATCTTGAGGCCATATTGCTGAGAGTTTTCCTTATTCTGGGAAGGCACACTGGAACAACCACGTTTTCAAGACTTGTATTTCTGGGCATAGGGATATGAAGTTTCTAGGTTTTGTAATAATGGCTTTGTATAAACTTAGAGGAGGAGGCTTAAAGTACAACCTAAATACTTTTGATAATCCTGAAATACAATAGATCCATTGCCTATGTGTGGAATCACCACTCAACAATCAGTGTAATGGTTCTATTCTATTTTGGACTAACCAACAGAATTTCAGTTTGGTTTTTACTATAAGGTTCCCAGTTCACATCTCTTAGAAATAAATGTAGATCTTAAAGCAATTTGTAATCTGAAGTCATTTCCATCCTGGCAGTATGATTTGTGCAACAATAAAAATGTATTCCGAACGGTATAGATTTGAAGAAATTGCCATCAATAATGTAGTCATTTGAAAATGTTCTGAAACATACTTTAAGTGATGGAAGACAAGTATGTACATTTCAAAATATACAATTACTGCATCTGTTTGAAAAAAAGTTTCAATTGTTTCATAGTGCTAATTAGAATGTGTATATGCCTGTTTTGCTCTGTATCTTCTGTACCTATCTTGCCCTCTCATTATTTGTAATGTTTGATACCTAGAAACACTTTTTCCTTTTCTTGCTTGCTTTCTGCCTTCCTCATTCCATTTCTTAGAACAAGATACATTATCTAGTCTTTGTGACTGTGGAGGAATAGTAGCTCTCACGGTCTATATTTGCAGTATCAGCCCAAAGGGCAAGTTCACGGCCTATGTATATTGAACAGAGCCAAACTGCTTTATGGATTTTGTACCACAGTGCACCATACAATGTTGGACAATATGAGTCAATGTGAGAACTAGACTTCTCAAATATGCAGGAATCATTGCAGTGGAAAGACCAAAGGGTAGTCTCACACTTCAGTTTCTCAACAGCAAAACTCCAAATTTTCTCTTAAATTGTAAATTGGGAGAATTTATCAGGGTTCCTACTTGATAACACAACAAGGATGTACTTGATCACTCATTTCCTTTTTAAGAGCAACAAGATATTTCCTTTTCACTGTGAGAAAGACTTTTAAAATTGTGCTACCGGGCACAATTCAAGGTGCTGGCGTTAGCCTATAAAGCCCTAAACGGTTCTGGCCCTACTTACCTCTCCGAACGCATCTCCACCTATGAACCGACCAGGACATTAAGATCGTCCGGGGAGGCCCTGCTCTTGGTCCCGCCTGCGTCACAGGCGTGGTTGGCAGGGACGAGGGACAGGGCCTTCTCGGTGGTGGCCCCTCGGCTATGGAATGCCTTACCGGTAGACATCAGACAGACCCCTTCGCTGCTGGCGTTCTGGAGGAAGGTTAAGACCTGGCTCTACGAACAAGCATTTGGCTAAGCAATGCAACTGAACACAGGAAGATGGTAAAATTGAATATAGGAAATGGTACAAGGATTATGAGAACAGATTCTGATTTGTTATTGAGGCGTTATGATATGATAATGATTGTTTGATTTTATCTGCTGTATATGATGTGTTTTAATCGTTTAGGATATTGTTGTGATAACCTGTATTGTGTAAACCGCATTGAGTCGCCTAATTAGGCTGAAAAATGCGGTATAGAAATAAAGCAAATAAATAAATAAATAAATTAAACTGCAGTGTGAACCTTATTCAAAATTCTACACAAAATTTGCTTATGGTTGCTTTGACTGGAAAACAGCATTTTCAGGCAACTCAGCCATATGTGAATTTTGTGTCGAATGCTCCAATTGCTGAATTTCCTACAAAGGAAAAATGTTTTTCTGTCCAGAAAATACAGTTTCTGTGCTACATACCCACAGGCAAATATGTGCCGAACAGCTTCCAAACTGAAGATTCTAATCAGTCGAGGATTCTTCATGTCATTTTTTCTCATAACATGCATTTTAACCATTTTTCAAATGGTTTTGAATATTCTTTCCCATTCACATTTTGCAAAATTTGAAAATTGGCTTGTTTTTGAAGATAGTTCTTACCTATAAGATCTTGACAGAGGTCACAGCTAATTTTTTTATTATTATTCTTCCTACTGTCATTCCATTTGATCAACATTAGACTTGTCCAAAAGATTTCAAAATGAACCAATTTAGCAAAATGCTCTTCAGTCAAATACTGTTTGAAATACAAATGTTGACAATCCACAAGGCAATCAGCTCACGGGCACACCTTTTTTTGACATTAAGGTTGAGTTGTCCTGGTCTTTCTAGTCTTGTATATATTTTGTGTTGCAATTATGAAGGGCTGCAATTCTGTAAAGGAATGACTGACACTTGCTACTGATGTCAAAGGTCACCATATTACTTAGTCAATCTCATCAGAGATAAATCATATGCATACTTGTCAATATCACCTTTTTATCAAACTGTTATATACTGTATTCTAGATGTCAAAGGGGTTGTATTTTTATGAACTAAAATGGAATCATATTAATTCTCTAGAGTGATGTAATGAAGCAACTACATTGTGCAAGGTTTCAGTATAGTGCTGATTTACAAAATATTTCCTTGGCTGAAAGCTAGCAGAGTAAGAAGGAATGAATAAGGATGAGTCAAATGTCTCTGGGATATATGTTGACACAATGCAATTATTCTTTCCAATTATCAAATCTTGCTGCATTTTAAGAGTGATGTAAAGTATTGAGTTTCTGTCCCTAATGAGTGCCCCTTACTCTCTGAAAAACATGAAAGATGCTAGGAATTTAGAATGAAATTATTATTCACATCTGTCATGGACAAAAAAAAAATACACTGACTGGAAATCTCTCATGATCATTACACTGGCATAAACCTTGGCTGGGTTGGTGAATATACTATGCATACACTTGTGAAATATGGAAACATACACTTCCGTATGCAAGTTATTGCTCAAGCACAATTCCAGAACTTTGTCCCTCAGCTGCCTGAAGATAGACCCCCAAGGTCCTGAAAATAGTCTCCAGCAAAATGGAAAAACTACCAGCCCCAAATCACTACCCCATCACCAACTGATGCTTCAGCCATTGCATTTAACCTAATTTAACTTTCTAAAATAGATGTTAAAGAAGAAAACAGCAGGATAAAGCCATATTAGTCTAAATCAGTGGTTCTCAACCTGGGGTCTCCAGATGTTTTTGGCCTTCAACTCCCAGAAATCCTAACAACTGGTGAACTGGCTGGGATTTCTGGGAGTTGTAGGCCAAAAACATCTGGGGACCCCAGTTTGAGAACCACTGGTCTAAATGGTCTATTAGTCAAGATGCTTGTAGGTGTTTTCCAGATTCAGATGTGGCATGCCACTAAATTATTGTAGAGAGAAATGATACGACAATGATTGGCCTTTTGCCTTCACTATGGACTTCCTTAACCTATCTAGGTATTTACTATGAGACATAAACTGCTGGACTAGAAGATGTACTTATGGGTTGTATTCAACACTGAATATCTCCAGCATATCTCCATGGGCCATGGGAAGAGATGTTACATCTACTAAAACCTTGCTCCAGAGGTATATGAAACACTTATAACTAGGTTTGATATAGCTCGGCTCCTATTTATTTGTCGTGTCAGGGCAACCAGTCAATTGTATTACATTTCTAACAGAACAAAACAAACAGACAAAATACAAAATGTCCTTTGACCAGTAGCTGGCCACTTGGAGTGCCTCTGGTGTTGCCACAAGAAGGTCCTCCATTGTGCATGTGGCAGGGCTCAGGGTGCATTGCAGCAGGTGGTCAGTGGTTTACTCTTCTCCACACTCGGCTCCTAAAGCAGAGGGAAAAGGAAAGAAAATTCTATGATATGCGCCTGCACAACACTAGATTTAGACCAGTATGTTTTGATCACTCTACTTGGAACTGATGAGACTTTGGAATCAAACTCTTGTATTTTATTTATGTTCTCCAAATATCTATATTCCAAATGAAGTAAGGGAGGTCTGTTTCCATGCAGGAATGCCTTGATTGTGCATTCCTACATGACAGGTGGGTAGATGGGATTTTTAATTTTTTATTTATTAGGAGCATTTCTAGCCTGTCCTTCTCACCTCCAAAGAGGGACTCGGGATGGCTACCAACAGGCACCATTCAGTGCCAAACAATAAAACAAGCATAATATACTAACCTATGTTAAAAGCAATTATAGATACATTAAAACAGTTTGCCATTTCACGTCGTCTTCCAAATCAATCCATTGCCATCAGCTAAAAAGTCCAGTAATACCATCTATTCTGCAAATGCTTAATCCCATAACCAGGGTTTGAGCTTCTTCTGGAAGGTCATGAGGGAGGGGGCAGATCTGATCAGATCTGACTGTGGCGTAGCTGGCTGGGAGTCAGCTGCATTAAGATCACTACTGACCAAAAGATCATGAGTTCGAAGCCAGCCCGGGTCGGAGTGAGCTCCCAACCAAAATTGTGTGGCTTGTTGTCAAGCATTGTGGCCCGAAAGACAGTTGCATCTGTCAAGTAGGAAAATTAGGTACCACTTATGTGGGGAGGCTAATTTTAACTGATTTACAAGGCCATAAAAATCTCCAGGAAGTATGCAAAGAATGAGGAAAGTACTTCATCAATGCAACAACGGACAGTGAAGCAACAGCTCCCCTGGTGGCCAGAAGCTGGAATGTTAAATAGCCTCTGTGTGTCTGTCTATATATGTTGTGTGTCTATGGCATTGAATGTTTGCCATGTATATGTAATTATGTACATTGTAATCCGCCCCGAGTCCCCTGCGGGGTGAGAAGGGTGGAATATAAATACTGTAAATAAATAAATAAATAAGTAAATAGGGAGGGAGTTCCAGAGACAAGGGGCCACCACCAAGAAGGCCCTGTCTCTCGTTCCCACCGAGCGCGACTGCGATGGTGGTGGGACCAAGAGCAGGGCCAGGGTCCCACCTTCTTCTTCTTGCTTGAGATCTTTCTCAAGCAAGAAGAAAACAAGTGTCACATGGCATCTTTAATTATGGAGAAGAAAAGGGTATATGCAGAGAAAGAGGCTCAAAATCATATTTTCCAAGTTTTTCCAGACCCAAAGACTTCCCAAGACTTCTATCCCTCTTCTAGTTGTACATTTCCAAGGAGAAATCATCAATGGAAAAAAAGTTGTCTTTCAGGATCGTTCACCACCTCATTGAGGAACTCTTGGTATTTTTTCAGAAACGACTGTTTGAAAATAACTGCAATAACTATTTTGCTCTCTTCCTATTTGATGGCTGCACTGTGGTAGACTTCGGCTGTGTCATTATACTCAAGGCAGAGATAATAATTCTCTTTCCTTTCTCACAGAAGCTAGGATAAATGCATCACCTTTTCTTTATCAAACTCTTATTGAAAATGGAACCTGAAAGAAACAAGGAATTTCCGTGGGAGAAATGCTGTATTCCATGAGGTTTTATTTTAAGAAGATAATATGACAGTCTTTTGCTTTTATTGTTGTGGCACTTTTTGCAAGAGTCAAAAGTTAGTGTGTTTCTATTTGAGGAGCTAGGAGAAGTTGATCCAACTGGGCAAACATGAAATAACTGGGGGAACTGGCAATGTCTAAATACGACAGAAAAAGAAAAAATGAGAATCATGTTTAAAACAGAGAGGGAATTGTGTTGTCAGTATCTTTATTTCCTCAGATATCATCTTGAACAGGAATGAGCAAAATTCTGGTAGATCACATTCTCTATTGATATGGATCTTTCTGATGTAATCATGCCTATAATCCTATATCGTTGCATATGCCTGCAGTTCCGCATATGCAAGGCACCAAGACAGCGTATAAATATATACAGTAAAGTGGCAAAATGAGCTTCATTTGTTCACTCATGTTTATAGGAAGCAGTGAATATGAATCTGAAAATATTGCAAGAAATAAAAGCAGCATAGTCAAGCTTCTAAATCATGGCCCTGGAGTGTAAATGTACAAAAAACATAGTGTGTCACACTCTTCTTCTGCTGAATACCAATACTAGTGTTTACCTATCAGTGTGTCTGTTTACTGTCCCCTTGTGCAGTGGAGAATGCATAGCGGCTGTTGCTGCATTCCTTGTGAATCAAATAGTATTTTGAAGACATTGACCAAAAGCTGTACATCATACAATAATGTGCAAGCTTGTAGATGGAATTTTGTTGGTGGTACCGTTATTAATTTAATTGTTAAATGTCAGGATAATTGCAAGTGTTATATGTATGTTTTTCAATGTGTTAATAATGTAATTCAAGATGGTCTCAGTCATGTTCATCCGTGTAGTAGATTATTATTGTTATAGGCCAGAGAGTAAAGTCCTTGAGACTGAGATAACAGCTCTGAGAAAAATAGGGAGTGTACCAGCTAGTAGACAGATAAGTCAGAAGGGCAGGATGTTTCTTTGTCTGTGTGTTTAGTCCTGTACTTTGTCAGTCGCCATCTTTCCTCATCAACATGTAGTTGCCTGTAAATAGATGCTTCCAGTAAAGCTTATTATTTTGAAACCGAAGAAGAATGCTGTGTGGTAATTGAGTCTGTGTGTTTTGGAAACCTCAAGTTCGCTGTGCCAGACCGGAGGGTCTCACTCTGACATTAAACATGAGAAAGAACTTCCTGACTGTGAGAGCCGTTCAGCAGTGGAACTCTCTGCCCCGGAGTGTGGTGGAGGCTCCTTCTTTGGAAGCTTTTAAACAGAGGTTGGATGGCCATCTGTCAGGGGTGATTTGAATGCAATATTCCTGCTTCTTGGCAGGAGGTTGGACTAGATGGCCCATGAGGTCTCTTCCAACTCTTTAATTCTATGATTCTATGAAATGATGAGGCAACATGTAGGTAAATTCATTTTATTCAATGACTTTATTTATTTATTTATTTATTTATTTATTTATTTATTTATTTATGTATTTATTGTATCAGAAGCAAACCGAGGGTACAGTTGTAATATATATATATATTTAAAAAAACACAAAGTTTAAAATTTGGCAAATGTCCTTTGACCTGTAACAGGCCACTGGTGTGGTTGTAAGAATGTCCTCCATTGTGCATGTGGAAGAGCTCAGGCTGCATTGTAGTAGGTGATCTGTGGTTTGCTCTTCTCCACACTCACATGTTGTGGACTTGACTTCATAACCCCATTTCTGTTGATTGACTCTGCATTTCGTGGTGCAAGAGTGCAGTCTATTCAGCACCTTCCAAGTTGCCCAGTTTTCTGTGTGCCAAGGAGGGAGTCCCTCATTGAGTATCAGCCATGGCTTGAGGTACTGGATTTTAGCCTGCCACTTTTGGACTCTTGCTTGCTGTTCCTGAGAGTATCTCTGTAAATCTTAGAAAACTATTTCTTGATTTAAGGCATTGGTGTGCTGGCTGATATCCTTTCATTATTGGTTGCTACTTTACGGCAGATGCCAAGTGGTCCAATACTGGATAAACGGTATAATTTCTCAAGTGGTGTAGGGTGCAGACATCCTGTGATAATGCGGCATGTCTCATTAAGAGCCACATCCACTGTCCACCTCCTCTATCTTGTTCATGGCCAGCATTATTTTTTAACTTTAATTACATTTGGCCCAGCCATAGATTTTAAATGTGTTTTCTGCTATTGTTCAATGTTTATGCTATTTGTGTATGAGATTTATTTTAATTGCTTTGTATTAGTATTTGTATTTTGCTTTGTATTGTGGTTGTTATTGCTTGTATCGATGTATTGTGGGCTCGGCCTCAGGTAAGCTGCACCAAGTCCCTTGGGAGATGGTAGCGGGGTATAAATAAAGTTTTATATCATCATCATCATCATCATCATCATCATTTAGTGTAGTGAGATGTGTTCCACACTGGACATGTGTACTTAGCAGCAGAGTAGCAAAGCACAAGGGCAGATGTCTTCACTATATCCGGTTGTGATCCCCAGGTTGTGCCAGTCAGCTTTCATATGATATTGTTTCTAGCACCCACTTTCTTCTTGATATTCAAGCAGTGCTTCTTGTAGATCAGCGCACGATCCAAGGTAACTCTCAAGTATCCGGATGTGCTGCAATGCTCCAGTGGGATTCCTCCCCAGGTAGTCCGCGGGATGCTTGTCTGTTCTTAAGATGAAAAGCACAGGTCTGTGTTCTATATGGACTCTACTTTTGACAAGAATGGCAATAGAATTTCAGCCCATGTGGTCACATTTGTGCATCCAACCTACAGAAGCTTGAATTGAATGCATCCAATGCACAATGGCCAAAAAAGTAGAGTAACATATGAAACAGAACTTACATAGAGTTGGCATCAAAAGGACTTCAACCAGAGTTTATGACATACTGAAGACACCAATGAATAATCATGTACCATTCATGAATATGAAACTTTATGGCTGGAATCATGCACGTTAGTTCCAATTATGGGAGATACATTGACATTGAGTGGTCCCTTGTTTCATGTGTAACTTTTCCAAGAATACTAATTAGCACTCCTAGCCTGAGACATTCTTCTCCCTTTCATAGTGAGCAAGAAATGAGAAATCATGGGGACTTCATTCCATGGTTCAAAGCCAGAGTCCAGAGTCCCTTGTGTGGTTTGGCTAAGCTGGTGCTCCCAAATAGAAGGCTTATATATCCTATCTTACTGTTGTATTGTAGATGGTCATTACAGATCCCAGGACTGTTGTCTGGTTTCTTCATTCCATATCTGTAATTGGATTTTGGCCACTATCCATATTTATTAGCAGTAGCCTTGGTGCTTGTGGATTTTGGAAGCTGGAGCCCAAACAAGTAATTTAGTCTAGCTCTGTTCATCTTTTGAATGTGTTGCCCCTTTCCATTGTCATTACCCTGCAATACATTTGCACAAGTGAATTCCCCCTTGATACTGAGGGCTCAGCTTTTGTCTAGACTTCAGTACAATTATCACAGATTTTTGGATTTAAAATGTCAGGTTGAGCATTTTCCAAGAAGAGCATGTGTGGGGCTTGTGTTTTGGCTTTGGATTATCATTGTTATATCTTCCTGTACATTTTCCAACCTATTTGGACCATGTGCCAGGAAAAAAGAAAACAGGTATTAAATATGGATGAGCTTTGTGTGTAACAACACAAGAGCAGGTGAAAAGAAAGCCCTGAATCCACTTTATCTGTAATGTATTCATCCTGAAGTGCTCTTGTGATCACATTTACACCTAAAAGAGCCGCCCTTTCCCAGCCTGTCAATCAAATGAATGTTTAGCAGAATGTGACTAATGTTTTTTGGAGAAGATCAGAGAAAGGAATGGTTGATTTTCCCATAGGCTTCATTTTTTTTAGTTTTAAGGCAAATTTAAGAGTTCTGAACCCTTCTACCATCCCCATCACAATCAAATACAAAGAAAAGGTGGGAATAAATCTTATTGTTGACATACAAATGTATACATTCCCTCAAAGAAGAAGTTTTTGTCTGATGTAGAATGGCTGTATAGAGTTCAAGGTTGTTGAAGCAGATTTATGTTTGCACTGCCATTGCATATGGATGCCCATGTATATTGCATGCAGTCTTACATGGATGTGTGTTGAGCATATTAATATAAGTGCTCATTGCATTACAGATTGCTTGTGTGACATTGTGACATTGCAAATCGCTAACAAAGCCATGCTGCACTACCATTACACAATTGTGTGAGTGTAAAATTCTGCTTCATCAAAGCCAATCATCTCACTAGATTAAAAAATCCACTAAAATCAGGTTTTGCCTCCTGCAGAATTCTGGGGTTTGTAGTTTAGGGAACAGCCTCACTAAATTACAAAACCCAGAATTCTGCAGGAGGCAGGAACCAGATTTTAAGTGGATTTTTTCTCTGTTGTGATGAAGTGGTCAGTATAGATTGTTGACCAATTTCTATCAGGAGTAATTTCACGTCTAGATTTTTTTGCTTAAATCTTTGTGAAAGGAATACAAAATTCTGCCATGGCCTAAGAACGGAATAAGGTAGTTTACATATGTGTAAGCATCCACAGGATACCAGCCAATACAGTCGAGTATCCCTTGTCTGGCTTTCCCAACCCAAATACTCCGAAATCCAAAATCATCCACATGCTTGACTGAGAGAATGCTTTGAGATGGTTTAGCATGTGCAAACTTTGTTCATGCACAACAGTATTTGAAATGTTTTGTGTATAAATTTACCTTTAGGCTATGTGTATAGGATGTATATTTGACATCAATGGATTTCATGCTTAATTTGTGTGCTATCTCCAAGATATCTTGTTAAAAACGACATATATTCCATAATCTGGGGGGGGGGGGGGGGGGAGAGAGAGAGAGACTTAAACCCAAAATACTACTGGTCCCAAACATTGTGGATTAAGAGACCCTCCATCTACATCAACTAGGGAAGAAAGCAAAATCCAGGACCAGGCATCAAAGTGTGTCATATTTACAAGTGAACATTTTGAATTCTTCTATTTATCTTATCTTATCTTATCTTATTTTATTTCCTTTCCTTTCATGCCGCCTGCCAATCCTTCCCTGTCGCTGACTAGCCCTGGCCCCTTGCATAGACCACATCAGCTCTAGATTATTAAATATGGTTTTCTGTGGACAAGCAGATGGCAACTACTGGATGACATATGTTTTGTATCAGAAACAAGAGCTGATGTGGTCTATCCAATGCAATTTTCTGAATCTGCACCCCAAATAGCCAAAAACACATCTGAAGTAGACCAAATACTGATTCGTAACCCTTTTGGTACAGTACAGTTTCACTTATCCAACATAAACGAGCCAGCAGAACGTTGGATAGGTGCAAAGGTTGGACAATAAGGAGGGATTAAGGAAAAACCTATTCAATGTCAAATTACATTTTAATTTTACAGATTAAGCACCAAAACATCATGTTTTACAACAAATCAACAGAAAAAGGAGTTCAATACATGGTAACATTATGTAGTATTTACTGTATTTACGAATTTAGTACCAAAACATCGCAATGTATGGAACCAGCTGGGGATCCAGGTGGGAGGCAGATAATACAGAACATTGGATGAGTGAAGGTTAGATAAGCGAGACTCTGTTGTACTAATGTTGGAGAGTGGTCTCTAGTCAAAGTGATCCCTGGTCACAAAAGGTTGGGAACCACTGATCTAAAGAATGTCATTGTGCCAGAGCAATAATTCAACTTATTCAGCTTATCCTCATATTTGAATGAGAAACACTTGAAACCTCAAACAGTTCTTATTAGAGAATAAATGAAACGGATAAAGTTGTCTTATTCCTGATAAGGATACCATCCCTTGAAAAAGAAAAAGTCTAAGTTCAACCCATCTATCCATCGTTCAGTTAATCAAGTAGTGCTTTATTTAAAATTTTAAAACAAACAATTAAAAGAAACAACAAGGCTGTTGGTTCATTTCCAGAAGTTGTGTTGTTGTTCATTCGTTCAGTCGTCTCCGACTCTTCGTGACCTCATGGACCAGCCCACGCCAGAGCTCCCTGTCAGCCGTCACCACCTCCAGCTCCTTCAAGGTCAGTCCAGTCACTTCAAGGATGCCATCCATCCATCTTGCCCTTGGTCGGCCCCTCTTCCTTTTACCTTCCACCTTCCCCAGCATAATTGTCTTCTCCAGGCTTTGCTGTCTCCTTATGATGTGGCCAAAGTACTTCCAGAAGTAATGTGTATTAATTGGAGGGATAAATAGGGTTAAAAATAGGAGGTAGGAAATCATAAAGCAATCCCTGGTAGGAGAAACAATATGATGCTAGTCAGTATAAACGCTTGGCACTGGAAGAGGCATAGACTGGATGCCTTCCTAAAATCTGTGTTCTTGCCCACCTCTAATTACCGAATCTTTTTATCTCCGTCCTATAGGACACATTGCATAACAGGTGTTCCACGCGGCAAGGGGTTCCTTTCCTAGGATCATAAAACCTGCCTTCCTGTACCGCTTTACAAGCATTTATTTGTTATCATAAAACATAAATAAAAGGCATAAAATATTGAGGAAGGTATAATTTTTATAGAGCGTTTGCAAAATAAAAAAAATTAACAAGCGTTGCAAGTTAGCATTTTATATGCATCAAAGGAGCGTGTGAATTACGGAGGCTGCCTCAGCAGAACTTCACTATCTCTCTATTAGCCCTGGAGTCTGTTAATTTCTTCTTTCTCCTTGCTAATTAGAGCTTGGAATGAGTACCTACCAGCATCCGACCCCTCAAATTGCATTCCACAAGGAAAGATTTGGGGACTTGGTACCAAACTTGCTTGCAGACTTCAATGCTATTGGGAAAAGATTGCAGAACAAAGGCAAATGTCCCCTCCCTAATAAAAAAAAATCCATTGGCAACAATCTCTTAGAGCAAAAAAGGCTAAAAATGTATTTGCTATGACTATAGAGCAGTGGTTCTCAACCTTGGGTCCCCAAATATTTTTGGCCAACAACTCCCAGAAATCCTAACAGCTGGTAAACTAGCTGGGATTTCTGGGAGTTGTAGGCCAAAATCATCTAGGGACCCCGGGTTGAGAACCACTACTATAGAGCCTCTGTTGACCTGGCTTCTAATAAAAGTAAGTCAGCTTGGTTGTTGGGGACATCTTGGGTCACAAACATCAGAAGTCACATATATTGATGCCATTATATGATTTCTCTGGCATGAGGAAACTTTTACTTCTTTTTTGTGTACTATCCCCAAGTGTGTGCGAGTGGATGTGTGCATGTTTAACAAATCTTGTAAAAGACAGGATTCCTAATAGAGCTAACACAAGTCCAACATAAAATATCTAGGGACAATATATTTAGGGCCTTTTACCCTAGCACCTAAGACCTGGCTTTTTACTAGATCTATGTTAATTTTATCAATATCTGTATGTATGTATTTTTATCCTTTACAATTTAGCTTGTAAATTGCCTAGAGCATCTTGGATGGAGGGCGAATAATAGGTAATTAAATGATGATGGTGATGACGATGATGATGATGATATAAACAGTTTGCCATTCATTGTTCTCAATTGCCTTATTTCCTGTGCTACAGTGCACTAAAAACTTCATCTAACTCATGAGACATAATGAATGTAGGTCAATATGCAGGGTCTTTAAGCTATCCCTCATTCCTCCTTGGTCCAGATCAACACAGGAGGGCATTTACACCTACTCAGCTCCTTTTTTAAACTGGGTCATTATTTAGAGTTTAATGGAGTGCCTTCTTTGCAATCTTGGTCACAACTTTAATCATTTGTACATGATGCCTGTCTTCAGTTCAAGGGGAAACAGGGCAGGTGTGTCCTATCATATCAGTTTGGGTGTCCCTATATGACCTGTGGGCTACGGGCCACCAGTGGGCAGCAAAGACAAAAATCTGGTCCACAAGCCTCCTTTCTCTTTATTTATTTATTTATTTATTTATTTATTTATTTAAAGTCTGCTCCTTTTATGCTGCCTGCCACTCCTTCCCTGTCGCTGACCATGGCATATGTTTTGTATCAGAAACTAGAGCTAATGTGGTCTATCCAATGCAATTTTCTGAATCAGCACCCCAAACCGAATCTAAAGTTGACCAATAACTGATTTATAACCCTTTTGGTACTAATGTTGGAGAGTGGTCCCTGGTCAAGTGGTCCCTGGTCAAAAAAAGGTTGGGAACCATGCTATATGGGATCTTTGGGATGGGGGCATGTAGAGTCATGTCTGTTTGGGATCAAGTAGCTCCATTGTAAAAATGCAGGAGAAGGTCTTCTCAGTAATTGCTTACAAGTTCTTGAACACTCTCTCTAAAGAGTCTAAGCCAAAGCTTTCCATGGATAGCAGCAATACTTTTCATCTCAACAGATATTTGGGAACCATATATGAGGAAAGAGCTTTTTCATAATTGTGAAGTATCATTCTTAAGTCTTTTTCTACTTTCAACTTTTTGTTGAAAGTAGAATGAGAACTTCCATTACATACATTTTTTTTTAATTTTTGTAAGCTCTCTTGAGCCTCAGGACTGGAAAAATACAGCGATTATCGTGAAGATGAGTACAGTAAGGAGAGGAAAATTCCTCACGCCATTTAGAAGGACCAATTTAAAACTGCAAGGTGAATTGCCCTGACATCATTTATATCCATGAGTTCATAATGCACCCATAAGTCTTTTTTGTATTGCAAAGCTATCTCTTTTGGGAGCAGAAATGTACATTATAAACCTTAACCATTTTACAGCATAGCATGACAGCAGAAAAATAAACAACATATTAAAAGGATGAGTCACCTCTTCCCTCTCCTTTATCCCCCTGTTGTCAGCCAATTTATTAATTTTCTTAAAGTGTTTTTATCCTGTTCTTTAACTTAAACAGCTCCCAGATAAGCTTATAAATATTAGTGGTTAAACAGTTCCTGCCTTGAGGTTCACAATCTAAAATACACAGTGGGGAAAAAGAAGGAGGGAGAAGGGAAAAAAAGGTAAGTTCCATTAAGAAACTACCTGGTTACCCTTAGATATGGTGGAAACATCTACCTTATTTGTGTTATCAAAGGTTTTCATGGCCAGAATCACTGAGCTGCTGTAAGTTTTTTGGGCTGTATAGCCATGAACCAACCTGGACATAGCATATTATTTGTGAATACAGAAATACTGGACCACTCTAACAACAACCATATCAGACTACACGGAGAAGCCATTGAAATCCACAAGCATGTGGACAATTCAACACAAAGGAAGAAATCACGAAAATTAGCAAAATCCAGCTACCAGTATTTTAAAAACTCTAAACTCATAACAGTAAATAAAGACAGGAGAGCTCCAGACAAGAAGCAATCAGGGACAGCTAATCACCTCTCAATAAAGGATACCCCAAGCAGTAAGAAGCCATACCTTGAAAACTTCTAGGCCATTGGATGGGGAGGTGAGCAGAGGTGTAAAGAGGGCTGCTTGTGAGCCAGAGTCAGAAGGGAAATTACAAAGGAAGCGTATTTGGGAAATACTTTGTGCACCAACAGAGGATGAAGATTTCCTTGGGTTTGAAAGGAGTTCTGGGACTGGGAGTGATATGGAAAAAAGAGGAGGAGTCAGTTTGGACCCGTGTGCAAAACATAAGGGATATCTGTAACCAGCCCACCTCTAGTGAGGAATTTGAGGAGTTCACTGGGGACTGGCAGCCAGGGGACTCTTGGCAGGATCTGAACCCTGATAATCGTTGGCAGAGGTGGAGGGATGGGCATTCAGCTGCAGGTTTGGGAGCAGCTGAGAGTGATGATGAGAGGGTGGGGAGCTCATCAAGCTCTGAGGAAGAACTTTGAGATAAAAGTGGGTTCAGTTTGGAATACAAGTCGCAGAAGGCAAAGTGTCTTCATGGGACATAATTCTTTGTACCTGCCAACTTTCCACCTTGGGTCCTGGGTTATAGTTTCGTGTGTTCCTGTGCTCCTGTTTCCTCGGTGAGTCCAGTAGTCCAGCCTTGCTTCTCAACGGAATTGACTACGGACGGGTTTGACTTCTGGACTTTGTTTGCTAATATCTTTGTGACTTTAACAACTTTGAGTTTTGAAACTACACTTTTCCAGCTTCAGAGACTGTACTTTTGTCCTATTCTGATTTTTAAGCAATTTGCTTCTTCTTTGGTTTAATCTGGATTATTAGACAGCACTATAATCCAGATTATATTTTCGTTACTCCTATTGACTTTATTTTGGTGCCATATTGCTCCAGCGGGCCTTAGCACTGAAGTTAAGTACTTTGTAGGTCCTTTTGTTTGCAATAAAGCTGTGTTTGAACCTTTCATCTGTGTCTGGCGTTGTTTAAGGCTTCTGGGTCCTAACAGTGGGAGTGGTGCCATTCTGCCATTTGCCTTAGGCAGCAGCATTTCTTGAGTGAAAGCATGTTCTTCATTTAGAATATGAATGTTTGGCAGAACAGTGAAGGGAAAGGAAAGTATTTAACAATTTATAAGGAATCAAATGAGCTAAGCAAGTGATCCAATTCCTAATTCCATGCACATTGGGAGGTGGGGTGGAGGGATGTGCCATTGCATCTTCTTCCGTTAATTACATTTTGCAGTCTCAGATTTGCTCACCTGAGGCAATTCATTCACTACTTAATTGGAGTACTGTTCAATTAAAAGCATGGAGATGAGACAATTGTGAGCATTGTTTATGTGAAAATGTGTGTGTCAGTGTTTCTCTTTCTTTTGTTTGTCCCCCCTTTTTTCCTACACTAAAGCCAAGTTGATGAAAGCAAGGCAGAATAATAACCATGCCTCTCACAAGGCATCAAAAATGGAATCATTCACAACTGGAATTTATTCCTATCTTTGAACTTATTGCTGATTTTTTTCCCCAGCTCCAGCAATTACTTAGTGCTTGCTTGTTGTTGTTCTTGATATTGGCACCTGTAGTAAATAAAATATTGGTTGCATGGTTTCACCTCATGCTGAACTTATTTTGGAAAGATCTATTTCTTAAGTATGTAGGGTCAATAGGTCTGCGAGTACTTGAGAAATGAATTGTTTTTGTTTCACTGGAAAAGATGAGTAAAATTGCCTGAAAGTCTAATGTCCTTCATCTTTTCTTTCTATTCTCAAATAGTAACCAAGCTAGAGAGACTAATCAGTGAAGGGACAGCAGGAAATGGAAAACGCGAGCCAATAAACACAGAGCCAATGCAAAAAGGAAAAAGGAGAATTTTGCTAGATTGGATCAAAGGCCATATGATCCAGCATCCTCAATCTCAACCCCAATGACTTCTGGGAAATGTTCAGACAACAGCTCTCACCATTTATTGTTCCCCATCAAGTGGGTTTAGACATACTGCCTCTACATATGGATACTTGCCTTTTCTAGAAGCAGTAAGACCAATATCAGTCTTTAGCCATTATAGACAAAAATTCCATAAATTAATTGCATGATTTATGATGTATTCTATAGGGGGAAAAATCTGTTGTGGTTTATCAGTCTATGTGGAAGCTACCCAGCAGTCTTCCCAGCCCTCTGTTGAATCACACAGAGTCAGAGTAAAAGGAAAAACAAAATTTACTCTTGAGTTGTTGTTCATTCGTTCAGTCATCTCCGACTCTTCGTGACCTCATGGACCAGCCACGCCAGAGCTCCCTGTCGGCCGTCACCACCCCCAGCTCTTTCAATGTCAGTCCAGTCACTTCAAGGATGCCATCCATCCATCTTGCCCTTGGTCGGCCCCTCTTCCTTTTGCCTTCCACTTTCCCCAGCATAATTGTCTTCTCTAGGCTTTCCTGTCTCCTCATGATGTGGCCAAAGTACTTCAGCTTTGTCTCTAGTATCCTTCCCTCCAGTGAGCAGCCGAGCTTTATTTCCTGGAGGATGGACTGGTTGGATCTTCTCGCAGTCCAAGGCACTCTCACGACTTTCCTCCAGCACCACATTTCAAAGGCATCTATCTTCCTTCGCTCAGCCTTCCCTAAGGTCCAGCTCTCACATCAAGGAATACCATGGCTTTGACTAGGCAATGGATCTTTGTTGCCAGTCTGATGTCTCTACTCTTTACTATTTTATCGAGACTGGACATTGCTCTTCTCCCAAGAAGTAAGCATCTTCTGATTTCCTGGCCACAGTCTGCATCTGCGGTAATCTTTGCGCCTAGAAATACAAAGTCTGTCACGGCCTCCACATTTTCTCCCTCTATTTTCCAGTTGTCAATCATTCTTGTTGCCATAATCTTGGGGGTTTTTTTATGTTTAGCTGCAACCCAGTAGTCAGAGGTAAATATGCAGCTTTACAAAATAACCAGCCTTGAAAATAAACTTAGTACATTGCAGCAAAAGAACTCACACAAAAGTCCAATGCATTGAAATCATGCATTCTCTGCTTCCTCAATGGCGCAAAGAGTCTTGTAGTAAATGGTTCAGGAACTTCAGCAAGTCCTGTAGTCTACAAGTCCCATCCAGTCTCTTCTCAATCATCTGATCACCTGAATACATCAAGAAAACTCCTCATGATATACTCCATTCAGAGAGTGGCTCAAGCTTAATTGATTAATTGTCCAGGTGTTCTTCCTCAACACGCACCCATACAGGCAATGATCCTTGTAAAGACTTAGCATACATATGCACATTCTGTAATAAAATCTGAATAAACACATTATTGGGCCTCAATTCTGCCAATAACTAGAGTAGACCCACTGAATCAGTTCTGAGCCATGAATCAACGATCTATTCAAAAGGTCTATGCTAGTGTGAGCTAACACTCTTCTCCAAAGTAAGTCAACAACTGAATGAATTGGAATTACATATGAATTAGTAATCCGTTATGGTGCAGTAGTTTCAGAGCAGGCCTAAGATTCTGAAAAATCAGGATTCAAATCCCTACTCAGCCATGAAAACTCACTGAGGGACTTTGGGCATGTCAACTCTCTGATCTTAAGAAGAATGCAGTTGCAAACCTCCTCTGAAGAATTCTTGCCAAGAAAATCCTGTGAGCGAGTCTTGTTATGGTCACCATAGGTTACAAATAATTTCCAGGCAACCAGCAAGATGAAATATGTTGATGAACCACTCAACCTTTGATTCAAAAGTCCGACTCAAATTAGGAGTCGGAGTAAGTATCTTACTTTGGACCTCATCAGATGGAGATCCAGAAGCCGGGGGACAGCAGAGGAAACTCTAGGGCAGCAAAGGAAACTGTGGAGCAGCACCCAGCTTTGTCGTGGTTGGTCATGGGTTGCTCTCCCCCAATGTTCCCCAGATTTCCCTGACTTCTTCAATGAAGATACAGATAGTCACCTGTATCCTTTCTTCTTCCTTTTAGTACACTGCCAGAACTGAGCTCTGCTGGAAGTAGCCCCGTGTCATGATGGGTTCAGGCAGACTCCGTCCCAATTTCATACCTTCAGCATACTAAAAGGAAGGGGGAAAAAACCCATCTGGTGAGGTCCTTAATCTTGAAAAAGTTTTCACACCAAATTAATAAAAACTAGTATGATAAGTTGGGCAAGGGACATAGGCCGATCCATACCTCTCACAGATTGGGAAGAGATCTGGCACAGAAAGATAAAATACACATACGCCACGGACCTCAAGGAGAGTTGGTAAAAAATCTTTTACAGGTGGTACTTAACACCAGAGACACTGGCAAAGATCTCCAAAAATAAAACTAAAGATCAATGCTGGAAGTGTGAAAAAGAGAAAGGCAAATTTATGCACATGTGGTGGAGCTGCAAAAAAATTAAAGGTTGCTGGGCTCTAATACACAAAACAATAGAAAAAATCCTTAAAATAAAATTTGAGTTAAAACCAGAGGCACTACTATTAGGATTATTGGACAATAAGCTAAAAAAGAACGAGGACAAAATCTTTTTCTATTTAATTGCTGCCGCAAGAATGACCCTAGCAAAAAGGTAGAAATCAAAAGAAGTACCAACAATTGAACAATGGACAGCTGAAATAATGGATATAATTAATATGGACATACTAACACAAAAAATCTCGCAAAATCACACAAAACCCCAGACAACAGACTGGAAAGCAGTGTTGGAATTTATAAGAGGGGAAAATAAGAATATATATATATAATGGACTTATAAAAGGAATTCAGGAAATGTATGAAAGAAGAAATTGATATCTGACTCAAGCAAGGGTTCAAAAATGTGTGTAGGATTATATGTTCAAATAGAGACATTTAGTAACAAGTATATGCTATGTATAGATTAAAAAAAATCGTACACAAATGTAGAATTGTATGATAGATAATTCACCCTGAGGGAACCTGGAAGTTACACCCCCCTCCTCCCCTCACTTTCCCTCCCTCCCCGCCCTCCACCTTTCCCATTTAGTCTTCCCTGTGATTTTAATGCAACCTTGTAAAATAAAACCAATAAAAAATATTTCAAAAAAATGTTTTCACAATAATTAGACATTTCTATGAAAATGCAGTTGGGATTTCCTATAAAATTTCTTCCTTCCTTAGTAATGTTTGCATTAGGCTTGTTTGATTAAAAAAATGGTTCAAAACTCGTTTTGGATGTAGGGGCCACTGGTGGTTCAATTCTAAAATCAATTCCGATTTTCACAGAAAAAAATATTCAAAAGTTTTCAAAACTTCTGTGACTTCCAAATCCTTCCTTAATGGTTTGAAAGTGTTATTTCCTGTTTCATTGGGTGTTCTTTACTTTGAAAGTTCTGGCAGTGTACTAAAAGATGTTTTACTCCAGAAGCGGGAGGAGAGGAAGGAAATGCATCCACTCTGGCTTAAAATGGCTTCCCAGGCTTGAGACAGAAGGGGGGGGGGCAGAGAGAAAGGGAGGAAATTCATCCACTCTGGCTTAAAATGGCTTCTCTGGCTTGAGCCGAGGCCAGGGACCAGAAGTGGGGAAAAGCTGAATAATTTCCGACTCACTTACTGCTTCATAACAGAAATAGTAGGAAAAGCTTCAGAAGGGCAAAGGGACTTCCGGTTTCCTTAAAAACTTCAAAATTGCTTCAAAAAGCAAATCTTTCTGAATTTATTCTGAATATAGAAGATTCCAACCAAACCTAACCATGCCTAGTTTGCATCCTGTGCTGACTTTTCTTCAGTGAGTCTAACCTCAAATAAAACCTAATCACCTCATGTCTACATGAGCCAATTGAAACATTCTTCAAGCAGTCCACATGACATATGGAACTCTCTGCCCCGGAGTGTGGTGGAGGCTCCTTCTTTGGAAGCTTTTAAGCAGAGGCTGGATGGCCATCTGTCAGGGGTGATTTGAATGCAATATTCCTGCTTCTTGGCAGGGGGTTGGACTGGATGACCCTTGAGGTCTCTTCCAACTCTTTGATTCTATGATTCTATGATTCTATTATTCTTCCAGCCTTTCATTTTCATTTTCATTTATTTATTTCCTATATTTATACCCCGCCCTTCTCAGCCCCGAGGGGGGACTCAGGGCGGCTTCACAAATACCAAACACTCAACAATACATTAAAATATTAAAAATATTAAAACAATAATTAAGACAATTGATTAACACATGCCCATTAAAATCAGAATCTAAAATCCAGTCAGGGTCAAATCATTGCCATAAGTGTTTAAATCTTCTTTTATTTGCTGCTCACTAATCAAACACTTGGTCCCAAAGCCAGGTCTTGATTTTTCTTCTAAAAGACAGGAGGGAGGTGGCCATTCTGATGTTTCTGCGGAGAGTGTTCCACGGGCAGGGTGCCACTGATGAGAAAGCCCTGTCCCTCATCCCCACCAATCATGTTTGTGATGTCGGTAGGGTTGAGAACAGGGCCTCTCCAGATGATCTTAAGTTTCGCGATAGTTTCGTGATAGCCCTGCTCTCGATCCTCCTGCCTCACAGGCACGCCTGGCGGGGACGAGAGACAGGGCCTTCTCGGTGGTGGCTCCTCGGCTGTGGAACACCCTTCACGTCAACATCAGACTGGCTCCTTCCCTGGTGATATTCCGCAGGAAATTAAAGACTTTGCTGTTCAAGAAGGCGTTCGAACAAGAAGTGCAATAATTGGTAATGACGACAGAAATGGAATAACGGAAAACGATACTGGATTGTGGTTTAAATGATGAGACGACGAGAATGGCTTTTTGTATTATTGATATTGTTGATGTTTTGATGATGATGTTTTTGGTTATTGCTAGATTGATATTTTAGATTGTGTCCGAATTTTGAACCTTGTCCTTCTATGTTGTACACCGCTGTGAGTCGCCCCCGGGCTGAGAACAGCGGTATATAAGCAAAGTTAATAAATAAATAAATAAATAAATAAATAATAAAGTTAGTGATCAAAAGAAGAAACACAATTTGCTCTAGAGCTTCCAGGAAACTCCAGAGTGACTTACTGGGTTTTTGACATGTGGACAGCTGGATCAAGGTAATCCAGTATCAACATGTCAAAAAGATCTACCACTATTTTGCCTGCCAGAAACAGGTCCCTAGCAGAGCCTTGCTAGTGATGTTGCTTCTGATGACCACATGGCTCCATGTTCAAAAATGATATTGCCATCACAGTTCTACTGGGAACTACTTCTAACTTGAAATAGCAGTGGGAACCCCAAGGAAGACAATCATCTCTGATGCAGATGATTCCAGATTATTTTACTCAGTACAGACACAGCCTGAGGCAGCATGCACATATGGCTCATTGTCCTAGTTTTATTTTTCAGTAGGCTTGCAATGAAGGAAAATGATTATCTCAAGATCACCCACTGAATTTAGTGGATTGTGGGCCTCTCCCAAATCCTAGTCCAACACAAACACTCATGAGATACACATAGTTAGTCTACACATTTTCTATGGGAGCAAAGAGCTCATAGGAACTTGAAGAAAACTACAATAGAATCAGAAAGAACCAAATTAAAACCAAATGCCATAGAGCAGTGGTTCTCAACCTTCCTAATGCCGAGACCCCTTAATCCAGTCCCCTATGTGGTGGTGACTCCCAACCATAACATTGTTTTCGTTGCTACTTCGTAACAGTTATTTTACTACTGTTATAAATCATAATGTAAATATCTGATATGCAGGATGTATTTTAATTCACTGGACCAAACTGGGCACAAATACCCAATACACCCCACCCACATATAAATGCTAGTGAGGTTGGGGGAGGATTGATTTTGTAATTTGGGAGTTGTCGTTGCTGGGATTTATAGTTCACTTATAATCAAAGAGCATTCTGAACTCCACCAGCGATGGATTTGAACCAAACTTGGCTCCCATGACCAATGGAAAACACTGGAAGGGTCTGACGGGAATTGACCTTGAGTTTGGGAGTTGTAGTTCACCTATATCCAGAGAGCACCGTGGACACATGCAATGGTGGATCTGGACCAAACTTGGCATGAATACTCAATATGCACAAATGTGAACACTGGTGGAGCCTGGGGAAAATAGACCTTGACTTTTGGGAGTTGTAGTTGCTGGGATTTATAGTTCACTACAATCAAAGAACATTCTGAACTCCACCAACGATAGAATTGGCTCAAACTTCCCATATGGAATCCCCATTACCATCAGAAAATACTGTGTTTTCTGATGGTCTTTGGAGACCCCTCTGATACCCCTTCGCGACCCCCTTAGGGGTCCCGACCCCCAGGTTGAGAAACACTGCCATAGAAACATCCTGCTATTTGGATGAACAGAAACATCTCTTTCTGTTTTGCTCACTTCCAGTTTCTCTCCCAAACCTCTTCAGTCTCCATAGCAAAATGTCAGGAAAAGCAGTTGTTTCTCATCTCTTTATCTACTTGGAATGCTGTTTCCATGTTCTCTTGCGAGGTGAGTCATGTCCCTGTAGAGAAAACGGTTTTTCTTCTCCTTTGTAACTTACATGAAAACTGACCTTACATTGCACTCCTGGATTCCTGCTGAACACAACCCTGTGGGGATATTTTATTGCGGAGCATAAAATGTTGAATGGGTGGAATTAGACAAATGCTTGGCAAATTGTCATTGAAGAAGGCAACTAAATGGAAAACAAAAGGTGTGGGGGAGATTGGCATAGAAGTAATTGGAGAAAGGTATGTTATTTGTCATATAAAAAGAGGAAAAATAGACCAAAAATGACTCAAGATGGCATTCACTGTTGTAGATCAGGATATGGAAAAAAACCTATTCCATTTTTAACGTTACTTTTGAGATTTGTGGCATTTTTCTTTGGGAATATGACATTTTTCATGTCTATTTTCATTCCATTAAGGGTCCACTGCCTTAATTCTACACTGTATCAGTTAGGCCTGTGCAATCAATAAAAAGTTTCAATACTCATTACTAAATTGGGGGGGGGGGGGGGGTTGGAGAGAATAGTTTCTAAAGTGTTTCTAAAATATTGTTAGGGGGTTGTATCATAACTAAACAATATAACAAATTCTTCTTTTTTCAGGCAGAAAAAAACCAGTCAAACCTCCCCCAACAGATGCCAATCAAGCCTTTGAAATAATAATAATAATAATAATAATAATAATAATAATAATTATTATTATTATTATTATTATAACAACAACAACTACTACTACTACTACTACAATAGGAAACCTGCTAGGTAAACTTTGGAGTTACTGCCTCTCAACTTTGCCTACCTCACAGGGTTGATTCAACTCCCAAGTTGGAGAAGTTACTTTTAAAATGCAGGTGCTGCATTGCCTCCAGTTCAGCTGCACCAGAGAATTCAAAAGACCCTAAACTACATTTCTTAGAATTCTGCTCGCTTTCCATGTTAACTCCTTGGGGCCTTTTGGGGGAACCAAACCCAGCCCTTTTGGGGGAGAAGCCGTGCCCACAATCGAGACCTGGAGCCATTTACAAGACTTACATAACTCATCTGAAAGTCATAGGTCGGTGTTTTGAATCTTATGTTTTTGTGTGTGTTTGTCTGCTCCTCCCATTTCTTGATATCACTTCATTTGTATGAATTTAACAAATTAGATCCAAAAAACAAATTACAAACTAAATTTTGCACAGCCCTAGTATCCATGGCTTTGAACCATATAGATTAATGCTGTTTCATAGCTATTTAAGTAAAGTCAACAATGGAACTGGCATGGCTCAATACTGTGGAATCATGGGAATTGTAGTTTGATGAAGTACCAGCACTGATTGGAAGTGAAGGCTAAAGAACCCACAAAACTGCAACTCCCATGATTCCATTACAAGGAGCTGTGGAAATTTAAGTGGTGTCAAAATGCATTAATTTAAAGTGTAGACGCACCCTATGTCAGGGGACACCCTATGTAGGTGCATGTATGTGTATTGGGTGGGTATGTAACATGCATGTGTCAGGCATGAGCATATGCATTGTGTGTATCGGATGTGCTTGCAAGCATCAGGTGTGCATGTTCCATGTGTTGGCCATGCATGTGTGAAAGGATCATATTAGGCCATGCCACACACCCACTACTGTACAGATGCACTCACTGTCACCACCACACAACTGCTACTCAACTCACTCACCTTAACTACTACCACATGCATGCACTTGCTGTCACCATGCATACATGCACATATGGTGGTGGTGGGGGTTGTAAAAAAGACCTTGGCGGGACTTAGTTTGGAGACCTCACTCTATGTTTTAGAACCCTCTTTTGTCCTCATAGTGGGCCTCCAAAGTTTGGAGACAACAAAAAAATGATAATCAGATTCAAGTTTGCTGATGTGTGTATCTACTTTTCAGTTGCCTGTCTGCTTATGGCAACCCATGAATTTCTTAGAGTTTTCTTAAGCTGGGAATGCTCTGCAGTTTTGGCAGATCTTTCCTCTAAAATTAAAGCCTACAGCATCTGGTATTCATTGGCAGTATTTAAATACTAAGCAGGATTTGTCCTGCTTGGCTTTTAAGATCAAATGGGATCTGGCGTTTTTAGGACAAAGAGTAAAGTCTGTATTTTGGAAAATGTATAGTGAATTGTTCATATTCCAAATAAAGAGGCTCAACCAGCAAGATGTCCTGAAAAGTCACGAAATTGCATTTACAGTGTAGAATTAATACTGTTTGACCCCGCTTTAACTGCCATAGCTTAAAAGCATTTTCTGCACTCAAAATAGCCTTTACAATCATAAGTCAATTTTGTACAGATTTTGTACAGATTAAGTCCAGAACTGTGAACACTTTTCAAAAACTATGGTTCTTAAATACTTTCTTGCATAGGGAGAAATTATTTGTTGCTTCTTCAAGAAGAAATTCAGCAAAGAATTCCATCCTTATTAAACATCAAAGCCTTATTGTTTAGAAAGGAAGGTCATGGCTTCAAGTTGCCCATCAATTTGTTGTGACTCCAGGAATTACATAGGCTTTTTTAAAGCAAGGAATACACATAGGTGGTTTTCCCAGTTCCTTTCTCTGAAATAAAGCTTACAGCTCCTGCTATTTGTTGGTGGTTTTTCATACGATACTAACTAGAAGGTCTGTGTGATCAATGAAAAAAATGTTTGTTTGTTTTTTTTTTTGGGGGGGGGGGGGTAATTTCTCACTACCTCTGAGGATGCTTGCCATAGATGCAGGCGAAACGTCAGGAGAAATGCCTCTAGAACATGGCTCTATAGCCTGAAAAAACCCACGAGAACCTAGAGATTCCAGCCATGAAAGCCTTCGACAATACAATTTCTAATGTGTTTCCAAAATATCATTGGGTCCATATTGTAACAAAATTTCCTTACCTTTTCATGATGTAATTGCACAAGTGGGGAGAATTTTGGGGTCCACTTTGTCCTCATTTTTAGAGCTATCAAGATGAAACTTGATACAATTGTAGAACACATTTACCACTGTTACCCCTTCCCAACGTTTCAGAACATTTCACACATCCACTGATTTTTGGGAATGTTTAAAAGATTTATGAACAACTTTAAAAAAAACCTACAAGATCTATCTCCTTGACTTTCCATTTTCAATTATACAACATAATCAGGGCATCATTCCCCCAAATTTCAGAAAGATTTGCACAGCCATTGATTTTTTTTGGGGATTTAAACCAACATAAACTTAACAATACTATTTCTCTGGAAGATCCCAGGGGCCATCCAGCTCAACCCTTTCCTGCCAGGTAGTAAAAGCACAGCCAAAGCACCCCAACAGATGCCCATCCGGCCTTTCAAAGAAGAAGACGAAGAAGATGAAGAAGAAGAGGAAGAAGAAGAAACCTAACAGGTAAACTTTGGTTTTACTGCCTCTCAACTTTGCCAACCTAACACAGAATCAAAGAGTTGGAAGAGACCTCATTGGCCATCCAGTCCAACCCCTTGCCAAGAAGCAGGAATATTGCATTCAAATTACCCCTGACAGATGGCCATCCAGCCTCTGTTTAAAAGCTTCCAAAGAAGGAGCCTCCACCACACTCCGGGGCAGAGAGTTTCACTGCTGAACGGCTCTCATAGTCAGGAAGCTCTTCCTCATGTTCAGATGGAATCTCCTTTCTTATAGTTTGAAGCCATTATTCCATTGCTTCCTAGTCTCCAGAGAAGCAGAAAACAAGCTTGCTCCCTCCTCCTCCCTGTGGCTTCCTCTCACATATTTATACATGGCTAGCATATCTCCTCTCAGCCTTCTTTTCTTCAGGCTAAACATGCCCAGCTCCTTAAGCTGCTCCTCATAGGGCTTGTTCTCCAGACCCTTGATCATTTTAGCCACCCTCCTCTGGACACATTCCAGCTTGTCAATATCTCTCTTGAATTGTGGTTGCTTCAATTCTCCAAAATCCCTTGTTATAACAAAATTCATTTAAAGAATAAACACTAGTTTTCCCACATCAAAACCTTCAGGGAGAGGGAAGAGGAGGCACAAGGCAGTGAGCAGAATTCTGCTTACTTCAGAATACTGCGGCTGCCCTCATGAAAACCTCAATGTGATGGTCTCTGCCTGTCTCTCTCAGGACTGGCCATGTGTCAGAGGAACTTCTGGCCATCTAGCCATGCATCTCTCTCTTCCTCCCTCCATTCCTTGCCACTTGTTTTGGGGAAAGAGCAGGGTTTCTCCCTCAACTCCGGACCTCGCCATCCTTCTCAGGACCGGGTTGTTGTAGGTTTTTCTGGGCTATATGGCCTTGTTCTAGAGGCATTTTCTCCTGACGTTTTGCCTGCATATATGGCAAGCCTCCTCAGACGTAGTGAGGTCTGTTGGAAATAGGGAAAAGTGTTTATATATCTGTGGAATGACCAGGGTGAGACAAAGGACCTGTCTGCTGGAGCTAGGTGTGAATGTTTCAACTGACCACCTTAATTAGCATTTGATGGTTTGGCAGTGCCTGGGGGAATCTTTTGTTGAGAGGTGATTAGATGTGCCTGATTGTTTACTCTCTGTTGTTTTGCTGTTGTAATTTTAGAGTTTTTTTTAAATACTGGTAGCCAGATTTTGTTCATTTTCATGGTTTCCTCCTTCCTGTTGAAATTGTCCACATGCTTGTGTATTCCAATGGCTTCTCTGTGCAGTCTGACATGGTGGTTGTGAGAGTGGTCCAGCATTTCTGTGTTCTCAAATAATATGCTGTATCCAGGTTGGTTCATCAGGTACTCTGCTATGGCTGACTTCTCCTCAGGACCCTTTGGGGGAACCAAACCCAGCCCTTTTCAGGGAAGAAATTATGGGGGAATTGAAATAGAGAGTAAGGGATCCCTGGGATGGAATGCCTGAGCCTGGAACCACCCAAGGAGAAGGTGGCGCTTAATCAGAGTGAAGGAATGAATGCAAGAGGCCAACGTCTCTCTTTCTCTCCTCCCAAGGAGCCTGCCTTTCCTGGGGCCTTTATTCCCAAGAAGGAAGGGACAAACAAAGAGAGGAAGGAAGTCAAGGAAGGCAGGCAAGGAGGAAAGAAGCAAAGGAAGGAGGGAGGCCTGGAGAGAGATGACAAGTAGAAATTTGAACAGGGGCCACAGTTAGCTCTTGGGCCAGAATTTGGACATGCCTGCTTTAGAGTATTTAGACCCTAAATACATGGTGCCATAAACATTTGCATTAAATTAAAAACCTCCCAAAATTACTCCAGACAGCAATGAATGAAAGAAACACAAGATCTTAATCACAATTTCCCATTGATTTTTATTTTTTCAAAAGTAGATAGCTATTTTTGAAAACATTTTAAATAATTACAATTCATAGGTAACAAACTATATTTATTAATTATTACCCTGATCTCTGCTTGCTTGACATTTCTCTGTATCAAAAATTCCTTTCACCTCTTCCCCCATATTTCATCTCATCAGTTTTATTTTCCTCTTTTAGCAACCTATGGCATCTTTGTGTACAAATATTGTTCTTTTACAAAATTATGTGTTGTGTGCTGTATAATTTCAGTAACATACAATCTCCTAAGCAAACAATACATTTTCTAACAATTTCCACAGACACTGTCATTTGCTCTATTGTTTTTTTTATTTTATTACAATGCTGCCTACCCAGGTTCTGGGAAATATATAGATACTGTAATCCATTTTCTAAAAGATAGTCTCTTGGTCCAATGTGGCTACAGTCTGTGGCAAAAAGAACTGCAGTGGAAATGTAAACTTGAACCAGAACTCTCTGAATGTTTTTCATCAGCATTCTTGAGATGTGTGCTCTTAATATTTGATGTTTGCATGTTTCATCCCATGCTATCTGATTTTAATGTTAGATGTTAGGCACTAAAGAATGGCATGTTGATCACTGGCATGCAATGAGATCTCCTCCCAGAATCTATGGTCAGCAGAAGTCCAAATACTCTGAAGAGCTAAAGTTTGGGAAACTGCTTGTAGATAATACATAATACAGAACCAACATGGTGTAGAATCCACCCTATTGTACACCTGCAGAACATGATCCATCTACAAATATCACTCGTGACTTCGGGAAATATTCCATCAGTGTTGCCTTCAAAAATCATGCAAATGTTTTGGGAAGACACGGAGACAAATGTTTGCATTCTGGAAGAAGCAAAGACCACCAGCACTGAAGTGATGATTCTCCATCATCAATTTTGCTGGACTGGCCACATTGTCTGAATATCCAGTCACCATCTCCCAAAGCAGTTATTTATTCTCAACTCAAGAGCAGAAAACTGAATGAGAGTGGACAGCAAAAAACATTTTAAAATGGGTTTAAAATTACTCTAAAAAATCTGGTATACACACCAAGAACTGGGATGCATTGTAACTTGAGGTCAACTTTTATCAACAGGTGCTAGGGCACAATAAAGGCCAAAAGGAAGAAATATGTTCAGAGGAAGGCTCATCAAGCAAACTTGTTGTGACCACCTTCAATCGGTAATATATATATTCTCAGTGTGAAAGTGTGCTGTCACGCGCTGGGCCTATAGCAATTGGCTTTTGAACAGGACGTGCTCTTTGTGCCCAGTGGGAAGCCAGGGTACCTCAAGTGAGAGGCCCTAAGGATTTTCCTATACAGAGTCTTGAAAAGTTTAACAAAGTCCTTTATTATTGCTTAGGTCTTCAACAAAACAATCAAATACTTCTCAGATCTTCAACAGGTCAAACAAATACTTCAAGGCTTTGAATCAATTGGTGGCTTTCTTAATCTTGTCCACAAGGGACAGGCAACTGGCTTTGTGAACTGTTTCTTTTCTTTAAGAGGAAAACCCTTTTTAATCCCTCCTTGGGCAATCTACTTTCTAAACTTTGCTGATGTGGGCTCTACTCCTGGCTCCAAATTGCTTCTTGGGTCCTGAGTAGACCTACCAGTGAAGTCTTTGTAGATTCTCCAGCTGGAGTCCTTAGGAACTGTTTCCCCCCCGGATGCTGTGAGAAATGAAGCTTTTCTACAGATGGAGCTGATTCACGTCCTGTAGCTAAGCTTTCAACTATAAGACTGAGCTAAGATGGCTCTCTTTCCTTCCTGAGACCTGAGGAAAGGGGCGGAACTAAAAAACCCAACGATGATAGGCAGGTGGCTGCAAACCAAGGGAAGCCACCTTATTGCAAAATGCATGGAACTTTGGAATACATACAAATACTCAAAGAAAGAAAAGGAAGTTGGAGCTCCTGGTACAGCCGTATCAGCATAGAAAGACCATTTGGATCCAGAATAGTAACTTATGGATCCACTGCTAAGACTCTGCCATAGAATCACAGAATCATAGAATTGGAAGAGACCACATGGGCCATCCAGTCCAAACCCCTATCATGCAGGAATACACAAAGTCCCCCCGGCAGATGACCATCCAGTCCCAGCTTAAAAGTCTCCAAAGAAGGAGCTTCCACTACATTCTGAGGCACTGATTATCTACTTTTGGAAGACAATTATACTCGACCATGAGTGATCACCTATGATAATGATGTAGAATCATACAATCATAGATTTGGAAGAGACAACAAGGAGCATCCCGTTCAATCCATTCTTCCATGAAGGAATACACAATCAAAGCACACAGATGGCCATGCAGCTTAAGTGAAGTGCTTTCAGAAAAGGAGACTCCCCTACATACAAAGGCTGTGTGTTCAAATGACTCTTATGATTAGGACTCCCCCCTCCCACACCCCCAATGTTTAGGTGGAATCTCTTTTCCTGCAGTTTGTATCAATTGCTTCATGTCCTATTCTCCAGGGCAAAAGAAAACAAGCTTGCCTCAGTGTGACATCCTTTCAAATATTTAAACATGACTTTCATGCCATCTTTTGACCCTCTTTTCTCCAGACTAAACATCTCAGCTCCATAATCTGGCCCTCATGAGTGTAGTGGTTTGAACACTGTACTATTTCTCTGGAGACCTAAATTTGATTCGCTGCTCAACCATGGTGACCTTGGTGACCCAATGGGTGACTTTGGATGAATCACACTCTCAGTCCCAGAAAACCCTGTGATAGGTTCTGTGCAGGGAACAACACTTTACATATAGGAAACAGTATCTCTGCACAGAACTACTCCAGTGAGAAAATGCTATTTCATGTACGAAATATCTTCCTTTTGCCTAGAAATTTTCTGTGGAGAAAATGAAGTTTTCTGCACATACAAAATCCATGGGTGAATTTTGCACAAAATTAGTCCAGATTTGTTCACACCATGATTTTCTGACACTTATGCAATATCGGTTTACTATATTCTTTTAGAATATTTTTAAATATTCTTTCCATCCCTATTATGAATGCAGGCGAAGCTTGCTCTCCTACCACTTCTCTGAACAATATAGAACCAGCCGAAATGGCTCTGACACTGTATGTACCAAGAGAGTTACGTTGTCTCTCTTTATGTTGCCAGGGCTGTGCCCTCTCATGATGGTTTTATCAATAATGAAACAATGAATATTTAATGTGCTATTCATTATTAACAAGAAATTCAATTAGACACCTCCCGTAGGATGTGAGGATATGTCTGTAACTGTGAACTGCATTTCAAGAAGGGAAGAATGAAAATGTTCCTTGAGTTGCTCACCAGATCCAATACCACTGCAAGATTATTTGGACCATCCCAGTAAAAATAAAATAAAAGCAGAACCTTTTCTGTAGGTTTTTCAATCCACATCCTCCGTTATTTTTTCTTGGCTCTCATTTGGAATCAAAATCAATACCAGTTCCCAAATTTTCAGTTTTCTTCTTTCATTTCTCATGACTAAGCTCTTTGGAGGATGCTGGGAGCTGTAATCCCAAAAAGGAGCTTGTCAAGATCTGTACAGAACTCAAGGTGATATTTGAGCCAACCTGCGGAAGTCTGCCTCTCCCCATTCTCCAGATTCTATTATGTTTTGTGTGATCTTCGGCATACATAGACTTGAAGTAAGAATTCCCTGCCCCAGAGACCCTAGAGACTAGGGCTGGGCGGTTTCGTTTCGTTAATTCGTAATTCGTTAATAATTCTTTAATTTTTTTCAATTACAAAACAATAACAAACCATTCTGGAGCAATTTTTTAAAAAAACAAATTTTTAAATAGTTTTGTAAATGCTTCGTATTTCGTTATTGTATTCGTTTCGTTATTGTTTTGAGGTCGTTTCGTTATTATTTCCGCATGTCTGGGGCAAGTTTTATGGTTGTTTTTTGTTTAATTAGTGAAAAAAAATTATAATATCACACCAACAGTCAACAACAGAGGGAGAGGGAAGCTTCAGAAGTTTTTGGAGGTTTTTTAGCGTATTTCACGGTCGCGTCCGCCATTAACGAATCGATTCGTTATTGTTTCGGAAATCGATTCGTTAATGTTTTGTATTTTTTTTT
Source organism: Anolis sagrei (assembly GCF_037176765.1). Classification (NCBI taxonomy): domain Eukaryota; kingdom Metazoa; phylum Chordata; class Lepidosauria; order Squamata; family Anolidae; genus Anolis; species Anolis sagrei. The sequence goes on along the minus strand of NC_090025.1, from coordinate 10,598,012 downwards.
CACATTTACGAAATTTCGTAAATATCGAACTTTTTAAAAGGAAAATTTTGTAATTATTTTAAATAACGAAACGCAAAAAACCCCAAAAAATGAATCGATTTTAGAAACAAATTTTTCCGTTGTTACCCAGGCCTACTAGAGACCTTACTATTTAACATTTGACACGGGGAATCAGAAGTGGACCAGGAAACATTTGATGGTGGATAGCATCCAACGCATCCAACGCAAGAAAATTCTACAAATGCTTCTCCCCTGGCAATAAATGCGTAATTATAGCCTACTAAATGAATATCAATTTGCTGATTTTTCATGATGTCCAAATTGTATTGCCATGAGATGGGTTACACAAGAAAATGGGAAGGTGGTTGAGAAGGAAGTTGAGGAGAAAAGAAATAAATGGGACTTCAAACATCTATTCCTTTGATCAATACATAATCAATTAATTGACATTTCTTATGGGGGGTTCCGCATAAAACCAACCATGTGGCATGGAATAGGTCTGGAGGTAAAGTTGCTATGGCATAAATAGAATGACATCAAATAAATGGCTTTCACTGGTATAAAATCTGGATTGTACAGTTTGTAAAGTTACCCTGGAATGTCCTTTTTCCTTTTTCCTTTCTCCTTCCCCCATCCCCTGCCTTAATTAATTCATTAATTAATTCTTAAATAGTGCTACATGGTTTAAATGATCTACCTGGTGTCTATCACCAGATTCAAGGATACCCAGTGCAAACCATTAGTGGTACATTTTTAACTATTACTGTATAATAGCATGCTCAAGGATCCATTGCCTCTCTCTCTGCCTGACCAAACTGGGTAGATTCATTCTTCTAGAATAGCAAGAGAACTCCCAAGTCCTCCCTTTATTTCCTTCTCGTTCCCACTTTATAGACATAGGAAGCTTTTTCAAATAAAACATGCATTATGTATGTGATAGAATAGAAGGGGAGTGGGGGGGGGGGAGTTTGGCTCACAGCAACTCAAGTCTCGAAGGAAAACACATATAAACGTTTATACATTTTTAACACAGATTATTTGCCCAAAAGAACATAGCAGCTGCTTCAGAGTTGTTGTGGTCTCAGCGGTAAATATGATTTTGACAGTTCCTTGAAATGGAAATGACTCTTTGGTTTCATTACCTTGTACCCCTGTGAGAGTGTCTGTTCTGATAATTGCTCAAAGAAAACCACATTTGCAAAGATTGAAGGAGCTATATCCAATATGGCTACTACACTGGTTTTCTAAAGAACAGGAAGTAGCTCAAACAGTCTAGAAGTGAAATTTAAATGTTCGGCAAAGCAAGTCACCTTCCTTCTTCTCTTGCTTTTCCTCCACCACCACCTCCTGCACCACCACCACCACCTCCTCCTCCTCCTCCACCACCACCACCACCACCACCACCATCTCCTCCACCACCACCACCACCTCCTCCACCACCAACACCACCTCCTCCTCCTCCCCCACCACCACCACCACCTCCTCCTCCTCCACCACCACCACCACCACCACCACCACCACCTCCACCACCACCTCCTCCTCCACCACCACCTCCTCCTCCTCCTCCTCCACCACCACCACCACCTCCACCACCTCCACCACCACCACCACCTCCACCACCACCACCACCACCACCACCTCCTCCACCACCACCACCACCACCACCACCTCCTCCTCCTCCTCCTCCTCTTCTTGTGAAAGATTACTTTTTCCCACTGGAGTGTTTCATGGTGTTGAGGTACCTTTTCAAGAGGATGAGAAAATTCAGAGTATTATTTATATTCTAGTTCAAGACTCCTCCCCCCCCCCCCTTTAGTTCTCCACAGATGTCTGCAGCATTGGGAAGAGAAAGGAGAAAAAAGACCTTGTTTTGAAAGATCACAGGTTGACCACCTGTAGCCCTTGGTGGCATTCTCAAAAATTCAAGTGCACAAAAAGTGATGTTTGCATTTTAAAACATGAGCAGCTCAGGAATGCATAACTGGAAAACATTACGCATAAATACATTTCAATTCAGCCAAGAAAGTTGCAAATATTCAGTCAATTATACAAAAAGATGCACATATTAAGAAAAAAAATGTTAAAATGTCCAGACAACATTGTGTCACAATGCACAACTGTAAAGAAAATGCCAACTGGAAATCAAAACAGAAATTTTCACATGTTAGGCTATCTTTCAATGGAAAGAACGGGCAAGACCACATCTGAGTATTCCTTGCCTAAGAAAACCATGAAAGCCATGTGTCACTACAACTCAACAGGTCCATACATAGACACACAATATTTCAAGTGATTGACAGCATAGTGTATTGGTCTGAGTGTTGATCTAGGATAGGCCTGCATACCCTGTGGTTCCAAATGGTCCAATGGTCAGGAATTCTGAAGTTCAAAACATCTGGAGGGTCACAGGTTGTGCAGGCCTGATAGGACTTTGGGAAACCAGGACTCAAATGATCAGCTGTGGATACCCGATGGATGACCAGAAGTGAATCATATACTGTCACCCTTAAATGAAAGCAATGGCAAATAAATCTTGCCAATAAAAACCTATGAAAGGATTGCCATGAGTTGCCAATTCATGGCAACCCTATGATTTGACTGTATGCATCAAATCTCTTTCTGCCTAAAATTTTTCCTATTCTTCCTTGCAATTTCTTATGCTTGAATGGAGTGATGCACCCCCCCTCCCCGCTTTCTCTCTCTCTTTCAAAATCTCTCTTCTAATTGCTTCTAGGTCCCTCCCTGACTTTCGTGGGCAGCCTTTAGTTTATTACCCCCATCTCTCTTCCCAACAAATGAAGACAGATCTCTGCTGTGCAGATGGCAGGAGAATGTCCTTTGCCTTGCACCAGAGCTAAACCCAATCTGGGCAGGGTGAAGGTGTAGTCTGCCCTCTTCATTCTGCCTCCTTCCCCCCCACACATTCACAGACTGAAAATGCCTCCTCTCTTTTAAGAATGCAATGAGAGAATCTGACAATCTGCCTTGCTTGCCATTTCCAATCTGCGCAGCTATGAGCCACTTTAAACAGCTAATGCATAACTAAGCTAGAAAACCAAGCACAGCTCCTTACAGGTCACCCATGGATGAGATGAAGCAATTTGCCCAAAGCTAGCAGGACATTTTTCTTAATACTACTTGGCAGTGCTTCTTGCCTCACATCACATCCTTCTTTTTATGTATAATTTAATGCAGAGAGAACACATTTCACCATATGTAGAATGGGCTCTAACTGCATCGTTCTCTGTCAACTGGACTAGCCATTGCCAAGCAATTGATTTGTTCTAATGGCAACTGAACTGATTAATTGATTATCCATGTATAGTACATTTAGTTGTGATTTGTGTCCAAATGTCAGTCATAAAGAGAACAAGGATGCAGTTTTTCACAACTGCATAAGGCCAACTTCCAAGATTTAATTGGTCACCCCATTTGTGAAGGGACTCAAGGACCAGGTGGGCCTTTCCTGTGAGCAGGCTCCTTCCATTTTTCCATTCATATTAAATCTGTAGTCATGAGTTAAGACAGCAGTTTGGATTCCCAGAGGACAATCATTTGACTCAATTTTTTAAACATACGTTCTGTTACAGTATATATGGGCAAACTGTAATATGGACTGTATGGGCGCATCCAGACAGCCCCTTTATTGCAGAAACTTCTGGAATAAAAAGGGGGCTGTCCAGATAACTTTCTGGGCAAAACACAATTAATTCTCCACAAACCAGGTAAACCCTGGAAGACACGGTATAAACCCACTACTTCTATAACATTGACATTGACACCAAAATTCAACACCGCCTGAGCTCTGCGAGTGCAGCATTTTTCCGAATGAAGCAGAAAGTGTTTGAGGACGGGGACATCCGTAGGGATACCAAGGTGCTTGTTTATAAAGCTATTGTCCTCTCAACCCTGCTATATGCCTGCGAGACGTGGACAGTCTACAGACATCACATGCAGCTCCTGGAACGATTTCATCAGCGCTGCCTCCAGAAAATCCTGCAAATCTCCTGGGAAGACAAGCGGACAAATGTCAGCGTGCTGAAAGAAGCAAAGACCACCAGCATTGAAGCGATGGTCCTCCGCCATCAACTCCGCTGGACCGGCCATGTTGTCCGGATGCCCGACCACTGTCTCCCAAAGCAGTTGCTCTACTCTGAACTCAAGAATGGAAAACGGAATGTTGGTGGACAGGAAAAGAGATTTAAAGATGGGCTCAAAGCCAGCCTTAAAAACTGTGGCATAGACACTGAGAACTGGGAAGCCCTGGCCTACGAGCGCACCAGTTTGAGGTCAGCTGTAACCAGCAGTGCTGCAGAATTTGAAGTGGCATGAATGGAGGGCGAAAGAGAGAAATGTGCCAAGAGGAAGGCGCGTCAAGCCAACCCCGACCGGGACCGCCTCCCACCTGGAAACCAATGCCCTCACTGTAGGAGAAGATGCAGATCAAGAATAGGGCTCCACAGTCACCTCCGGACCCACCTCCAGGTTACCATTCTTGGAGGATCATCACCCTCGGACTACGGACTAAGTAAAGTCTATAACGTTGAGCCATGGCAGTTAAAGTGATGCATTTATTCTATAGTGTAGATATAACCTTATTCATCTATTGCCCTGTTAAGGTACTGAAAACCTGGGGCAATAGTTGCTAAATCAGTTCTTCCTTTTTCATGCTGTTTTTGACTACTAGGCTTGGGCGATTTCGTTCATTAATTTCGTAATTCTTTATTAATTCGTATTTAAATTAGCTTACGATCCAATATTGAGCCATGCAGGAATAGTGTGAGGAGTAAATTAGATTCGAAACAATTTTTTTCAATTTATTTCGTAATTATTTCGTTATTATTTCGAAATTATTTTGTAATTATTTCGTAATTATTTTCGCATGTCTGGTGCAAGTTTTATAGCTGTTGTTTGTTTTATCACACCAACAGTCAACAACAGAGGGAGAGGGAAGCTTCAGAAGTTCCCCCTGTCCCATTTGGAGGTTTTTTTAGCATATTGCGCAATCACGTCCGCCATTAACGAATCGATTCATAATTATACGAAATTTCATAAATTTTGGAATTTTTAAAAGGAAAAATTCGGAATTCTTTAAAAAAAACGAAACGCGATGGACCCCTAAAAACGAAACGAGTTTAGAAACAATTTTTTCCGTTGTTACCCAAGCCTATTGACTACACCAACATTTTTGCAATTTCAAATGAGCCATTGCATCTCACAATGTCTCCTAACAGCCTCAGTTTAGTCTTCCTGGCATCTAGTAAGGGTCTGCCAGAATATTTTTGGCGATTCGGGATTTGTGAAAATTCAGTGATGTGGCAGCCAGATTGCTGAAAATGGACTTGGCAGGACTCAGCCGAAGCCTTAACTGGAATGGATCATGAGCAGCTGGACTTTTTGGATAATGGGTATGATGGGGCTGAGCAGCACTGTACCTTAGGTGAGAGCTGTAACATGTGGGAAGCCTCTCGAATCAGGCAAGAGTGGGTGCCTTCTGGCTGGGACTTCAATTCCCATAACCCTCTCTTTTTTAAAAAAAAATGTTATGGTAAAAACTTTTTTAAATTCCCAAAACTCAGTGGATTTGTGAATTGTTCTGAAACCTAGCAGGCTTGCAATAATAAATGTAACCTACAAAGAAGGCAAGTTCCATCCTGATAGACCTAAAAAGGATGGAGAAATGAGCTTCTAAAGCAGAAGTTCTCAACCTTCCTAATGTCACAACTCTTTTGTACAGTTCCTCATGTTGTGGTGGCCCCCAACGATAACATTATTTTTGTTGCTACTTCACAACTGTAATTTTGCTACTGTTATGAATTATAATGTAAATATCTGATATGCAGGATATATTTTTATTCACTGGACCAAATTTGGCACAAATACTCAATATGCCCAACTTTAGATACTGTTGGGGTTGGGGGGCGGGGTTGATATTGTCATTTGGAAGTCGTAGTTGCTGAGATTAATAGTTAACCTACAATCAAAGACTATTCTGAACTCCACCAACGATGGAATTGAACCAAATTTGGAACACAGAACTCCAATAACCAACAGAAAATACTGGAAAGGTTTAGTGGGCATTGACCTTGAGTTTTGGAGTTGTAGTTCACCTCCATACAGAGAGCACTATGGACTCAAACAATGATGGATGTGGATCATACTTGGCACAAAATTGAATGTGTCCAAATGTGAACACTGTTGGAGTTCGGGGAAAACAGATCTTGACATTTGGGAGTTGTAATTGCTGGGATTTATAGTTCGCTTGCAATCAAAGAGCATTCTGAACCTCACCAATGATACAATTGGGCCAGACTTCCCACACAGAACTCCCATGACCAACAGAAAATACTGTGTTTTCTGATGGTCTTTGGAAACCTCCCTGACACCCCCCCCCCCCACAACCCCCCAGGAGTCTCAGCCCCAAGATTGAGAAACGCTGTTCAAAAGTTTCTCTATTGGCACCAGTGGACCAAATCTTACAGGAATTAAAATGGCATCCCCCCCCTTTCCCAATTTCAGGAATTTCCCAGAAAAATGGAACAGAACAGGGGGAGCTGAAAACAGAACCAAAAATGGTACGGTTTTTGGCGTTGTGCACACTCCTAGCATCTAGTGAACACATAAGCTCTATTTAAGGTGCAGGTCCTTACCTACAAAGCCCTGAATTGTTTGGGACCAGCCTATCTTTGTGACCGCATTTCTGTATACGAACCCACGCAATTTCTTCGATCATCTGGAGAGGCCCTGCTCGCACTCCCACCTCCTTCACAGGCGTGATTGTTGGGGACGAGGGAGAGGGCCTTCTCAGTGGTGGCCGCTCAACTCTGGAACTCACCCCCAAGGACATCAGGCATGCCCCAACTTTGGCAGTCTTTAGAAGGAACTTAAAAACGTGGTTGTTCCAGTGTGCCTTCCCAGAATAATGAACCCTTAGCATTACGTCCTCTAAATGCACTTTACACTGATTTAGGATTGCTTGTATGCTTTCACCAATGCTCCTACCTTGTTCATGCCTAGCATTATTTTTGAACTTTAATTGCATTTGGCCCAGCCATAGATTTTAAAATGTGTGTTGTATTACTGTTATTGTTATTGCTTTTTGTTTATGAGTTTTATTTTAATCGTTTATTGTGATTGCTATTGCATGCATTGATGTATTATGGGCTCGGCCTCATGTAAGCCGCACCGAGTCCCTTGGGAGATGGTAGCGGGGTACAAGTAAAGTATTATTATTATTATTATTATTATTATTATTATTTACTCTAAGACCCATTCATTTGTTTTCATTTTTTGTTGTCCAAAGTATCCATAGAACTCTCCTCCAGCATAGTTGAAATGAGTTGAATTTCTTCCTTTCAAGTATCTTCACTGTCCAGCCTTCCCATATATAAAAATAAGAAATATGATGGACAAACCTGACTTTAGTACTGAATTATTTATCTTTACCATTGAGGGATAAAACAGTTGTAGATATCTAAGTCTGAGGTTACCTGTGCATAGTTTTCACTGTCAAATTCAGCCATCCAAGTATTGAGTCAGATGTGAGATTCCTCATACTCTGAAATATTATTTCGCTTTGACTTGAGCACTTTCCTATGTGTTAAAAGCAAGAAAATCGAAGCAGGAAAGTTTTCAAGCTTTTCATTCTTAATGGGCAAGGAACTGTAGACAATGATGATTCTTCTGCTCCAAACTCCTTGGATGGGAGAAATAGCAAAGGAAAGAGCCAGACCATATACTTAATAACATCTACCATTACTGTATGTACACCCCACACACTACCAAAAACTTCCCTTCTATTGGAGGTAAACAATGAGGCTTTCAGAAACCATGTGTCTGCAAATGCATATTGTTAAATCATTGGGTCATTAACCTTAGCAATGTCAATGTGTTCTCACTAGACAAATCAACTAAATGGATGCCCGGGGTAATAGTTAGGAGAACATTTCACAAAGATGAACATATTAATGCATTATTTGGTTCTAAATGCAGTGTGAAGGATTTTGGCTAAAAAACTAATGTACAAGTCAGAGACAGGGAAACATAGAAAGAGTTGTGATGGGGCCTATTAACAGTTTACAATTGTAACATTATGATTCCACTAGGTTCTTGTGGGTTTTTTCGGGCTAAATGGCCATGTTCTAGAGGCATTTCTCCTGACATTTTGCCTGCATCTACGGCAAGCATCCTCAGAGGTGGAAACAGGCGAAACCTCACCTCTGAGGATGCTTGCCATAGATGCAGGCGAAATGTCAGGAGAAATGCCTCTAGAACATGGCCATATAGCCTGAAAAAACCCACAAGAACCTAGTGATTCCAGCCATGAAAGCCTTTGACAATACATTATGATTCCACTTTGACTACACTAGAGTCCTCTTACTGAGAATTATAAGCATCCTCCCTAAACTCCAAACCCCATAGGATGGAATCAGGGAACCTAAAGTTGAATCATAGCACTATAAGTGCATAGTATGAATGAAACGCAGGTAGACAGAACATTAAAATCTGAAAAGAACACCAACACAGATTCTCATGGACTGAAAGTGAATGTAAGGATTTGATCATATGAACCCTCTATCCTTATCTTTTGAATTGTCTAGCTGTGCAACCTTGCCCATCCAAATCTAAAACAAAGTTGGAGGGGAAACTTGGCCACCTATTAAATTTATTATAAAGCTTAATAAGTCATCATATCATCATCATCGGCTGTCACTTGTGGCCAAGTCTGATTGCCTTCCAAGTGTACAGTCTTGGCGGTAGGTCCATAGGTGACTGTAGAGAGACCTGTGTTTGATTGGCATGTTCTTTGGCAGTGAGGTCATAAATTTCCAGCTTAAAAAGTACTACTTAGCTCACAAGTAAGAAGAATAGTCTATAAAAAGAGTTGGCAACTGTGGGAGCTGCATTAGCTCTCTAGGGATGCACCTACACTGTAGGATTAAAGCAGTTTGACACCACTTGTATTATGACACCATAATGTATGTTGTAGTTTTACAAGATTAATTCAACAGTATTGATGCACCCCAGGAGACCTTGGAAGACCAAATACCACCTCCAAAATTACTTCCAAATATTCTTTAAGAGTTCATAGAATCATAGAATCAAAGAGTTGGAAGAGACCTCATGGGCCATCCAGTCCAACTCCCTGCCAAGAAGAAGGAAAATTGCATTCAAATCACCCCTGACAGATGGCCATTCAGCCTCTGTTTCAAAGCTTCCAAAGAAGGAGCCTCCACCACACTCCGGGGCAGAGAGTTCCACTGCTGAACGGCTCTCACAGTCAGGAAGTTCTTCCTCTTGTTCAGATGGAATCTCCTCTCTTGTAGTTTGAAGCCATTGTTCCACGTCCTAGTTTCCAGGGAAGCAGAAAACAAGCTTGCTCCCTCCTCTCTATGGCTTCCTCTTACATATTTATACATGGCTATCATATCTCCTCTTAGTCTTCTCTTCTTCAGGCTAAACATGCCCAGCTCCTTAAGCTGCTCCTCATAGAGCTTGTTCTCCAGACCCTTGATCATTTTAGTCGCCCTCCTCTGGACACATTCCAGCTTGTCAGTATCTGTCTTCAACTGTGGCGCCCAGAATTGGACACAATATTCCAGGTGTGGTCTATTGATGCAGGCCAAAATCCCATTGGCTATGAGGATATTTTTTAGTGTAATCTTTCCTCCAGCCATTTGAGCCCATTGCTTCATGTCCTTGGGTGGATCTACACTGTAGAATTAATGCAGTTTGACATCATTTTAACCACCATGACTCAATTTTATGGAATTATGGGAGCTTTAATTTTGCAAGGTCTTTAGCCTTCTGTGCCAAAGAATGCTGGTACATCACCCAATTACAGCTCATAAGATTCTCCAGTGTCTCCTAATCTTCGGAACAACAGAAAATGTAGTGACTCTTTTTAGGATTTGTGCACCACATTGGAATCAAATGAGTATATAAAACCCTAAACACATATTGCTTTCAGATTTGTGTTCAAGTTTGGAATGAATGAGTTAAATATATTCTAATCCCAAAGGAAATGAAATGTTTCTACCCCACATTCCTCTTACCTAAAATGCTGATACTCTAATATTTGCCAGAACTATTATGTGACTGTTCAATAGAACACACACACACACACACACACACACACACACACACACTATTCCCAGGGTGCTGAGACTTGAAGAGAACTGTGTGACTTCTGCGAAAGTTCACTCCATCTGCTATGTTCTTTGCTATCATCCTTAAAAAAAAGGTGTGACTGACTCACTGATTGACTGCCCATATATTGTGACTTTTAATAAAAATTTCAACATGATTTGCAATAAAAATGTTTAGCTAAAATAGCTGTCAGTATAGCTATAACAAATCTGGGGGCAGATTGGTGAGACAAACTGCTGAAGCTCAGCATTAGAGCTGTGATTTACATGCAAAAGAGCTCAAATTCAGGGAACTTGGGAAGCCTGCATATCTGAAAAGCTGGAGAGTTGCTCATAGTCAGTTTAGTTCAGAAGGAGAACTATGTGACCTCTTGACTTATATGGAGACAGTCCTCCACATTTGCAGGCTTAATTTTTGCAGATTTGGTTATTCATGGATTTGAGCAATATGTGCTCTCTAGGGATCTCTTGATCCTCCAGCACCTCCACCAGACATTGACCACAGAGTCATGCTGGATGATCTAGAGCAGTGGTTCTCAACTTGGGGTCCCCAGATGTTTTTGGCCTCCAACTCCCAGAAATCCTAACAGCTGGTAAACTGGCTGAGGTTTCTGGGAGTTGTAGGCCAAAAACATCTGGGGACCCAAGGTTGAGAACTACTGATCTAGAGATTCCTAGAGAAAATACATCTCTGAGCATTTGTAGGTCCTTCAGTGTGGCTTTATGGTCTTGCACTGGCTGGAGAAATGTAGTGGAAGACCTAGAGAGTCCTAGACAGTTTTTTGTGGAAAAAAAGCAGTTACATATTCATGGTTTTTCCACTTTCAGTAATGAAACTTATAATTTGAGAGTGTTGAAAGAGCAAGGCATCAAAAGATGGAGGATGGCTGTGTTCTTATATTCGTATGACATTCTGCAAGCTAACTGTAACTGTGCCTTCCGGTAACAGCCTTGTGTTATGGATCTGGAACCAAGGACACAGCTGTTATGGAGAAGCTGGCAGTTCTTATACCTTCAAAGTAATTCCATCTGCAAAATCATAATTCTGCAATGTCTCCCAAAGATGTTGGATCACTGTGTGTTATCTCCTTGGTAATCCTGATGCCTGGGGCAGCCCCTAAATGCCTATTCAGTAAACAATTACCAATAATGAGGCGGGAACATTCCCCTTAATGCATTTGAACAGAAATGTAAATACAGATCTTGATCTATGCAGCGAGGGTGACAAAGGAATTTTGAGCCCATAAAATCATATGCAATTGATTAGTTACAGATGCTTGAAGCTCTCTGAGCTGGAAGACACTTTCTTCCATTCTGATTTTCCTTTTCAGATCTCACTCCTATAAGGGATTTAGAAAGGAGCATTTCATGGAGATGAAATAAGAAGAGGTAAATTAAATTGATCAACAAACAAGAGGTATTGGAAACTGTTGTTTGTCAGACACCAAAACAAGAATAAATTGTATCGGAGTGGGATTTAAATAGAATATGAAATTGCAACCTAATTAGTTGTTTATTTGTATTTATACCCTGCTTTTCCTCCAAAGTATTTGTAGTAATGTACAATGGGAACCTGGATGTGGGACCAGGCCTTCGGGTAAGCTGGCAGATGGACAAAGACAATGACGACCAGAGTAGGAAAGGACAATGACGATGCTAGATGGATTACGGATTATGAATTGGCGAACATTGACCCCAAGATGATTTTATTGCTGCTATTGTACTGTTTTTTATTGTTTTTACTAGTTGTAACTGTTGATGTTATATAGTAAATTTGTGTATTGTATTTTGTGAATTGTTGGGCATCGAATTGTGCCATTTGTAAGCCGCCCTGAGTCCCCTGTAAAGATCCCTTACCTTGCCAGCCTGGATGGCAGGGCCTAGGAGAAGCAGGCCAGGTAGTTGCAGCTTTAGTGGGCCTGGCAGAAAGCAGCAGGAGCCATTTTAGTTCAGGGAAGGCACCATTTCAGAGAGGGGGGAGTGGCCTAGGCCTGAATTAGAACAGCCAGAATTAGAACAGCCAGGATTGGTTTAGAAAGGGGGCGGAGATTAGAGAGGTTTGGAGGGAAAGAAGAGGGCTTTTTCAGTCAGTCTGTTATTGTTAGAGATTAGAGTAGGAAGGTAGTTTAGGAGTTCGTGTTTTAAGATTAGTTTAGAGAAGGCAGTTTGCCTTAAGTTTGCCAGCAAGAGAGGCTGTTGCAAACTGAACCAGTTATCAGGGAAAGATAGCTGGATTTGTAGTTAGCTAGGCCACAGTTGAGGGTAGCTAAGCTACAGTTGTATCTTGGCAGAGATTCAGATCCTGTCAAGTGTACTGGGTTTTAAAGAGAAGAAAATCTCTGTGTTGTAACAAAGAAAGAACCATTTACATGTAACCGTTACGCTTATAAGACACAAGCCAGAATTTTATCTGTAACAGCCAAGATTATTAAACAGCATTTACACTTTCTTCTGTACTTTATCAATAAACTTTCCTTGATTATTTTGAAACTTAAAAGCCTGAGTCAAGTGTGCCTTTGTGGCTATAGTCCCTTTTTTCAAACAACCTCAACTTGTTTTCCTTTAGAGAAACAAATAAGAAGACACAGTGCTTGGTGGTCCTTAAAAGCATTTTTAATCTTTTAAACAGCTAGAGTGTTCCTGTGCATTGTAGTTTATGGTGGCAGCGGAAGTTAATTAGAGAGACATCCCCTCATAACGTTATATTGGTGCCAAAGTGGTGTGAATTCTTTATATTGGAGGGACAGTTGGTGGGATCTGCTTTACCCCCTGTCCAGCTATTGTTTGTCATACACATGCCTTTATATCCCCCCTAGAGGGTTGAGAAGGGCGGGGTAGAAGCACCCCAAATAAATAAATAATAATAAATTGGTATCTGCTGGGGGATCCCTCCACACCCAAATGGATAGCAAAATCTATGGGTGGTGAATTCCTGTTATATACACTGGTGTAGTAAAAATTGTGCCCTTTATGTAAAATGGCAAAATCAAATTTACTCTTGGGGATATTTTAATGGGATATTCTCAGGCCATGCTTGGCTGAATGTCTAGATGCCAAATTATGGATATGGTGGGCCATTATATATAATATATATAACATATACAACACTATGCAAGACTGTGCTGAGAGATAGTGGCATATCAGAACACCCAATAGACATCATAGCTGAGTTAGACATGAAACCAAATGTCTCCCAATTCTAGTGGTATACCCCAACCAGATATAGGCATGCACCAGGAGCATAGAAGGCAGAAAAGTTGAGCTTCTCCAGAGGACCACAGCCATTAGTTCTATCCCTGGTCCCTTTCTTCCAGCATGTAAAGACCTTTCTGTTTAGACAGCAAATTTTCTATTTCAGCCATAATAGCCCTGTGAAAGAGGGATGGTTTTTGTTTTACCACAAGAAAATTGTTGGCTTCGGGCAAAACCAACTTTCCCTTCCAGGCTATCAAATGCTAATCAAGGTGGTTAGTTGAAACATTCACACCTAGAGTCCTTTGTCCCACCCTGGTCTTTCCACAGATATATAAACCAATTTTCCTAGTTCCAACAGACCTCACTACTTCTGAGGATGCTTGCCATAGATGCAGGCGAAACGTCAGGAGAGAATGCCTCTAGAACATGGCCATATAGCCCAAGAAAACCTACAACAACCCAACTTTCCCTTAGGGCAAAACCAATGTTTGGTGTGTGGGAACAAGCCCTTTCCAATTGATCATTGGGTCACGTTGAAGAACCCAGAGATTCCTACAGATGGTTCTCACAGGTTTTATATAGCGTTTTCCCCACTTTCCAGAGGGTCCTGTGCCCTTAATCTCAATGATTATGAGTGCTGACTGTGCTGGGGGAAAATATCTTCTATTGCTCTATGAAGTGTTGGAGATATCTAGAGTAGTCTTCATGCCTTGTTCTCAATGGCAAGAGACTAGAAACCAGCCATTGTGAAGAGTGTCATGCAATGCAGGGAAAGGCAGTACAAAACTGACAACATTTTAACAGCAGAATTAAAGCACTAAGCAGAATGGAAATAGATTTCTGCCTGTCAACACAAGCTTTCCAAAAGAGGAACATGAGACATGTATTACCTGCTTTATGTTTTAATTAGAAACTCAGTTAACAAGCTACTGTGGGCTTTGAAGCATTGATGCAGGTGCCAGGTCTTCCTTTCTGATAATTATGAGTTGAGATAATGTTGGCTGAGTGAGCTATTCAGGATACTATAGGGCAGGCTGCCTTTGCACATAACTGCTCCAAAGTCTAGCCTCCTCACTGGGATATCTTTATACTATAAGTATGCAATGAATATCTTGCAATGCACGGTGCAACTCCACTACTGTCTCACTGGTTCAGAATAAACACTCCAATTTTGTTTTGTTTTGTGTTTGGTTTTAGAATAAGCACTCATTTGGGGTAGATTATGCCATTGTGAGCTGTCAAACAGGCATCCCCAAACAGCCTTAATTTGCCTTCAACTGGCCACAGCAAATGAGTAACATGGCAGCTGCAACAAAGCTCCATTGTCCTCCAGAGTTTTGGATGGTGGCAATGGGCCCACATACATAAATGTAAGATGATTGACACGTACTTGAACAATACATGTGAAAGGCATCTAGAAGTCTTAGTAGGCTACAAGCTGTACTTGAGTCAACTGTGTGATGCAGTGGCTATGCAATGTAATTCTAAGCCGCATCAATAAAATATGGTGTTTGGATCAAGGGAAGTAACAAAGTCGTTCTATTCTGCTTTGATCAGATGATCTCCAGTTCTAGGCATCATAATTCAAGGAGGATATTGATAAACTGAAATATATACAGAGAAAGACAACCAAAATAGCAAAAGGTCTGGAAAACTACTTACATGAGGAGTGGGTTAGGGAATTGGGGATGATTAACTTGGAGAAGAGAAGGTTAAAGGGAGACACGATTCCTATGTTTAAAGATTTGAAAGGGTGTCTGTGACAGGGACCATGCTTGTTTTCTGCTGTTCTAGAGATTAGGACACAAAGCAATGGATTCAAACCTACAGATAAAGATTCCCCCTAACCATTAGGAAGAACTTCATGATGGCGAGAATTGTTCAACATTGGAATATGCTGCCTGGGAATCATAGAATCATAGAGCTGGAAGAGACCTCGTGGGTCATCCAGTCCAACCCCCTGCCAAAAAGCAGGAAAATTGCATTCAAAGCATTCAAAACTGCAATTCAAAGCATCTGGTGGAGTCTCCTTCTTTGAAGGTTTCTAAAAGAGTCTGGATGGCCATCGGTCAGGGGTGGTTTGATTGGACACAGTTCATGATTGTATAAGCATAATTCTATCAGTGTAATCATTGTACATTGTGCAATTGGGAATGCAAAGTGGTTGTTTCTGCAATTCTGGTAAATGGAGTAGTATGTCAAATGTACTGTTCAATAGTTATGCTCATGCAAAAATATGCAGCTGCATGACTGGAATGCTGTCAATTAGTCCTAACTAGAGTAGACTCATTCAATAAATTGTCAAATACAAAGGTGACCCCAGTTGACTCAATGGCTCTGCTCTAATGAGAACTAACAATAGGATATAAGCCCATGTACAATAATTATACTGATAGATGTCTGCTTAGGCAAGCATGAGCTATGTCCATTCAGCAATTGTGAGAAATATACATTTTTGTATACAAAATAATAGACTTGTGCATGGATTCAGAGTGGTCAGTTCCCTCTTGACCAATGCAGCTTGTTCAGCTTGGCCAAATGGCCATAACAGTAAAGACTATTACAGGGAAAACCAGCTGATCCCCAACCCATCAAAACACAGACATGTGCCTTTCACCTTAAGAACAGACAAGCATCCCGAGCTCTGAGGATCACCTGGGAAGGAATCCCACTGGAGCATTGCAGCGCACCCAAATACCTGGGAGTCACTCTGCACTGTGCTCTGACCTACAAGAAGCACTGCCTGAACATCAAGCAAAAAGTGGGTGCTAGAAACAATATCATACGAAAGCTGACTGGCACAACTTGGGGATCCCAACCAGATACAGTGAAGACATCTGCCCTTACGCTCTGCTACTCTGCTGCTGAGTATGCATGCCCAGTGTGGAACACATCTCACCACACTAAAACAGTGGATGTGGCTCTTAATGAGACATGCCGCATTATCACGGGGTGTCTGCGCCCTACACCACTGGAAAAATTACACTGCTTAGCCGGTATTGCACCACCTGCCATCCGCCGGGAAGTAGCAGCCAATAGTGAAAGACCAAGGCAGAGACATCTCCAGCTCATCCCTTGTTTGGGTATCAGCCAGCACGTCAACAACTTAAATCTAGAAATAGTTTTCTAAGATCTACAGAGACACTCGCTGGAGCACCTCAGCAAGCAAGAGTCCAAAAGTGGCAGGCTCAAACCCAGAACCTCAACCAATGGCTAATACCAAATGAGAGACTCCCCCCTGGGCACACAGAGGACTGGGCGACTTGGAAGGCGCTGAACAGACTGCGCTCTGGCACCACAAGATGCAGAGTCAATCTTAGGAAATGGGGCTACAAAGTGGAATCCTCGACATGCGAGTGTGGAGAGGAGCAAACCACCAACCACCTGCTGCAATGCAACCTGAGCCCTGCCACATGCACAATGGAGGACCTTCTTGCAGCAACACTGGAAGCACTCCAAGTGGCCAGATACTGGTCAAAGGACATTTAATCAACTACCAAACTCACAAATTTTGTATTTTGTCTGTTTGTTTGCTTTGCTCTGTTAGAAATGTAATATAATTTGACTGGTTGTCCTGACACGACAAACAAACAGTAAAGACTCAGCTGTCATGTTTATTCATCCATTACCCAACCATGTGGCAGTTGATCACGGGTCCTCCTCCCCTATGTGGCACCATGCAGTGCAGAAAGGCTGCCACATGTTGCTCACATGGGGTTTCCCTGTGAGCCCTGCCTTGAAAGGAAGATGTCCCTTGAACAGAAGATAGGAAAAAGTCCCAGGAAGGATGCTTCCTTAACCCAGTTCTTCAAACCATACTCCCTTGAAAGGAAGATAGGAAAGAGTCCCAGAAAGGGTGCTCCCTTAACCGCATTCTTCAAACTCAGACACGCTTGAATGGAAGATAGGAAAGGGTCTCAGGAAAGATGTTTCATTAACCCCATTGCTCAAACCCTGGCTCCTTGAAAGGAAGAATGAAAAGGAACCCAGGAATGGAAAGGGGAGCCTTATAAATTCCCAATTCCCACCAATTGGTCAGACCTTCCTGGATCTTTCAGCTGCAGACCAGAAACAGCTATTCGGCAACTCACCCATTTTTGAGAGGTGCATAAAAATGGATCCATGGATCTCCCAAAATTCAGACAGCAGAAACTGATTGAGGTTCAGCCGAAATGCACACGTCTACAAAATAGCTCATTTCTATGCAAAATATTGGGGTATATCTAAATCAAAATCCAGCTTCTGTGTATAAATTATATTTTTAAACAATCAAGTTGATGCAAAAAGTGCAATTTTTGCATTAATGGGCTTTTAAAATAAAGAAGCAGGTTTTAAAACCCTAAAAAAGAAAAAATATATATGAAATAGCTCATTTAACCTCACCCAGTTGAGAGAAACTTTTCAAAAAATTTGTTCTTCCATGCATATATGAAATAAGCAATTATTTCCACTCTTACTCCTTACCTACACATTTTTAGAAGTTTCCAGGGTGCAAGGTTTTGCTAATACAGTACTTGGTGAATCAAGGTTTGATGGGGTTTCAGTTTATGGATTTCATTTATGGCTCTTCTCCCATTCCCACTATAATTTGAACACTAAAGAGGTTGTGAAAATGCCCAGACTTTATCTTTAAGGCTTAATCAATGAAGGTTTCTTTTGAATTTTCTCCTAGTGCTGCCAAGAAGCCTGGGAAATAAAGTATTTCTTGTCCTAATGGAATGAGTCAGGAAGTATTCAGGTACATTTCCAAGTACCAACAGCAGCAATGGTTAAATGTCTGTGGTACAGCCAGCACTGTCAGGTGAATCATTGCATCAATAAGTCATACTGCAAATGGGGTGGCATGGGAAGGAAGGAGTCCCTCACTACATTTCCAGAAAGCATGGTGTCATCATTGAACAATGACACTTTCCGCATAACCTGACAATGCGCATTGAAACCAGTGATCAAATATGTAAGCTTCTGCTTCTTCAGCAAGTGTTTTGGTCTGGTTTCTTCTATTTAAATAAGGTTTAGATAGAAGCTCCACTTTCTGTGCAAGGTTATCAAAATCATGATTGGACACACTGTTAGGTATAAAATTAAGAAAAACTAACCTATTCTGGCCCTCAAGTAAAATAAGTAGATATGTGTGTTTTTGTTTTTGCTGTTGCTCTGTAGTGGTAGTAGTAGTAATATTTAATTTTTACTTACAGTTGATCCATTGTATCCATGGATTCCACCATCCAAAGCTTAACCCTATTTTAAAAATCTAAATAGGACATAGACCCCAGTAGACACCAAAATCCATAGTATGATCAATGGAGCCCCGGTGGCGCAGTGGGTTAAACCCCTGTGCCGGCAGGACTGAAGACTGACAGGTTGCAGGTTCAAATCCGGGTAGAGGCGGATGAGCTCCCTCTATCAGCTCCAGCTCCATATGCGGTGGCATGAGAAAAGCCTCCCACAAGGATGATAAAAATATCAAATCATCTGGGCGTCCCCTGGGCAACGTCCTTGCAGATGGCCAATTCTCTCATACCAGAAGCGACTTGCAGTTTCTCAAGTCACTCCTGACATGACAAAAAAAAAGTATGATCAATCTTACTACAAGCTCCAGGTAGGATACATGGTTCTTTCCTATGTTTTATCCCAAAAATAACCCTTCAAGGATAAGAGACAGTAACTGAGGGTGGTTCCAGATGGCAAAAGATCCGAGAGGAAGTGGGATTTTAAATCCCAGTTTCTCTTGGGATGGAAGCCACACAGCTGATCTAAACTGTTTTGCGGGGGGGGGGGGGTGTCCAGATACTCACCCCTGCTGATCTAAGAAGGGGTGGGCATCATGGGCACTGCCAGCCTCTCCTTCCCTCCCCCCCCCCCATTTTCCCCTGCACTTACCAGGAGAAGACTCCATTGTGACAATGCCTAAAGTCTCCCTTGCTCCCCACTCCCTTGGAAGAGCTGAAAGAGAGCTTTGGGTAGGGGAGAGGAGATTTCTGCTCCAAGGACCCATGTTGGATCTTGAGCTGGACATGATGGCCAGGTATAAATATGTGAGGAGAAGTCATAGGGAGGAGGGAGAAAGCTTGTTTTCTGCAGCCCAGGATACTGGAATACAGAACAATGGCTTCAAAGTACAGGAAAGGAGATTCCACCTGAACTTCCTGACTGTGAGTTGTTCAGCAGTGGAGCTCTCTGCCCTGGAGCGTGGTGGAAGCTTCTTCTTTGGAGGCTTTTAAACAGAGGCTGGATGGCCATCTATCGAGGGTGTTTTGAAAGCAATATTCCTGCTTCTTGGCAGGGGTTGGACTGGATGGCCCATGAGGTCTCTTCCAACTCTAGGATTGTATGATTCTATGAGAAAGAGAGGCAAAGGCTTCAGGCCTATCTCTGGTGGATCGGCTCTGGTAAGTTGAGCAGAGAAAAGGAGCCAGGAAGGGAGTCCAGACAGGGGGGAGGGAAGTGTCACACACACATAAGGGAATGCAGTGTCGCACACACATATGAAGATGTGATTCTTCTAGCTAGAAATGGGATAAAAGGGGAACTTTTTATCCCGAGGTTTCCTTCCTTTGTAGCCATTCCTCCCATTTTTTCAGGGAACATTGTTTGGCCACAATCTAGTTTGGAGTGGGAGCTCCTGGGATGAAGGTACTGTCTGGACAGGCACTGAGTTTCTATATCCTGGTTGTGTAATCCATGTCTCGACTCACATTCTTTTCATTAATTGAAGTACAGAGGCCTTATATTGAATGACAACATTATGCAACTGAATCAACTGAATGCATATCCAAATGTATATATACATCAGCTCATAATTGATAATTTGCATCTATATGCATATCTAGTATGTGTCACATACAATGTTAATTCACGTGCAATGAGAGTGCACAGATAACTCAATTTCCACAAACTTGAACTGAATGTGCACATTCTTCATCAGTCAAAAATGCCCTGCAATTTCTGCAGGGAAGCCTACACATGTGTGATAAACCAAGAGGATCCTGGTCAATGTCCAGAGCAAGGGGTTTGTGTAAGGATCTGAACCTAGGTTTCCCCTTTCCTACCCCAACAGTTTAAAGTATGAAAGACTTGAAAAATTCCTTTCACATTTAAAATGAAAGCGTGGAAGCCCCACATCCATTTTTCTACCATATTAACCAGCAGGTGGGAGACTGAACATCAAAGCTTGAACAATATTTGGCACATCCTGTGAATTGAAGCTGTGCTTGGGTCTATTTTCTGAATAACTCCTTATTCTACCCTGACTAAAATCTGAAAGGAGTGCGCAGCAGTCAAGTTGGTGATTGTTTGTGAGAGATCAGGACCGTGGCCAGCTCCCCGAGGAGCTGATTGTGAAGACAGAGGCTGGAATCCTGCTCTCATAATATGCTATTGGTTATACTGTTTCTATAAAGATGCAGGGAAGGCAGAAAAAAATGGTTATTTCCTTCACTTTACTTCATGGCTGTTGCAGCAACTGCCCTTGTTTTCCAACTGCTATTTATTTATTTATTTATTTATTTACTATGCTTCTACATCGCCATTCTCAGCCTGAGGGTGACTCATGGCGGTTTACAAAACGGCACAATTCGATGCCCACAACAGTACAAAAATAATTTAAACATTAAAAACATTTAACACAGGTAAAAAATTAATTACAATTAACATCAGTAACACAATAAAAACCATTACGAGTCATTATCCAGTCATGTTGTCCAACCGTTCCGAGATCAGAGTTTCATAGCTACACTGCATTTGGGAAAGCCTGCTCATAAAAAGTTTTAACTTTTTTGTGAAACATTAAGAGGGTGAGGACTGATCTAATGTCCCTGGAAAGGGCATTCCACAACCGAGGGGCCACCGCTGAGAAGGCCCTATCCCTTGTCCCCGCCAATCGAGCCTGTGAAGATGGCAGGGCTGAGAGCAGGGCCTCCCCAGAAGATCTTAAATTCCTAGAGGGTTCATAAGGAGAGATACGTTCGGACAGGTAAGCAGGGCCAGAACCGTTTAGGGCTTTATAGGCCAAAGCCAGCACTTTGAATTGTGCTCTGTAGCAAATTGGCAGCCAGTGGAGCTGGCACAAAAAAGGAGTTGCATGCTCCCTAGGCGCCACTCCTGTTAGCAACCTGGCTGCCGCCCATTGGACCATTTGGAGTTTCCGAACAGTCTTCAAAGGCAACCCCATGTAGAGAGCATTGCAGTAGTCTATACGGGATGTAACCAGAGCATGGACCACCATGGCCAAGTCAGACTTCCCAAGGAACGGGCCATCATATTTACATTGGCACAGTGTGTCAATAATTTATAAGAATATCATCTTCCCAGAAAGAGGGAAACTCTATCACAGATTTCTACTGCACTTCCTTGAACTACAGCATCATTTCTCAACCTGCTGGGGGCTGCTGGGGGGGGCATGAGGGGGTATCAGAGGGGTTGCCCTTGACCATCAGAAAGCACAGCATTTTCTGTTGGTCAAGGTGATTCTGTGTGGGAAGTTTGGCTCAATTCTATTGTTGGTGAGGTTCAAAATGCTCTTTGATTGTAGGTGAACTATAAATCCCAGCAACATTAACTCCCAAATGTCAAGTTCTATTCCCCCCAAACTCCACCAGTGTTTACTTTTGGGCATATTGTGTATTTGTACCAAGCTTGGTCCAGATCCATCATTGTTTAAGTCCGCAGTGCTCTCTAGATGTAGATGAACTACAACTCCAAAACTCAAGGTCAGTGCCCATCAAACCCTTCCAGTATTTTCTGTTGGTCATATGTTCTATCTATCCACCATATCTATCACATTTATTTGTCTATAGCATCTATCTACTATATCTATCTATCTATCTATCTATCTATCTATCTATTGCATCTATCTACTCTGTCTACCATATCTAACAATTGCATCTATGAGGGATCCCCCCGTTGTGAGGACCAAGATCTATTGGAGGTCCCCAATGTCAAGACCTTGCGTCTAGCGGCAACCAGACGCAGAGCCTTCACAGCAGTGGCGCCATCAGTCTGCAATGCTCTGCCACCTGAGGTTCATGCCCTGCGGGACTTACCAGCTTTCCGCAGGGCATGCAAGACATACCTGTTCCGACAGGCTTTTAATTTTTGATACTGTTGTTTTTAAATTGTTTTAAATTGCTTTTAAACTTTGTTAGATTTTAGCTATTCTTGTAAGCCGCTCCGAGCCCCAGGGGAGTGGCAGCATATAAGTTTAAATAATAAATAAAATAAATAAAATGAAAAATAATGTCTCCACCTACTGGTATGCAGCAGGTACTGGCTTGCTCAGTAGACTCTCCTATACAGTTCCATTTTGGCTAGAAGCCTTAGCATTGAATGGTTGTGTTGTTAAAGTGTGAAGTATAGAACCCTGTGCAGATGGTCAGTCAATGCAACTTAAGCAACATGCAATCATTGAATCCTTGACAGCAGAAGGTGTCACTCCAAAGGAGATTCATCAGAGAATGCAAGCTGTTTATGGTGATTTTGTTGATGTGAGTACTGTGTATCGTTGGGCAAGTAAGTTTAAAGATGTTGAGGTGAGATCTTCTGCTGTCAAGAATTCAATGAGTGCATGTTGCTTAAGTTGCCTTGACTGACCATCTGCGCAGGGTTCCATACTTTGCACTTTAACAACACAGCCATTCAATGCTAAGGCTTCCCACCAAAATGGAACTGTAGAGGAGAGTCTACTGAACAAACCAGTACATGCCGCATACCAGTACTTCCATCTGTTGTGGAGTTATGAAGGTGGAGGTATTACTTTTCATTCAACCCTCATATCTGTCTATCTACCATATATTGGAGCCCCCAGTGGCACAATTGTCATGGATGATTTTTCAATAACTTTGAAGCATAGGTTCTTTTTATTGCAATTTCCAGTGTGAGAGGTTATTTCATATTACAGAAAAACATTTAGACAAAAAATGACATTAGATATCCAGACATATAGATTCTATGCAACTGCACTGGATTCACAATTACATTGGTTATCAAACAAACTAAGGGAAATTATATTTTCACTCAACATTCATACCACATGTACATGCATCCATCATCATGCAACCAAATATTACCACATCATTTTCTCCCTCCTTGGAGGAGAACCTGTTAGGCCAGACACTGCTTTCCTGCAGCCTTTCCAACATACAGTTCCAAAACTTCCATAACACCATAACTTCAAAATGCTAAAATGTCTTCCCTAAGAACAATGCCAAGGACTAGATCTCTGTTTTCCATACAACAGAACCTGACTCCCTGCACGAAATCTAAGACTCCAACAATGCACTTCTTCCTCTTTCCTTGAGAAAGAAGGCCAAAGTGACCAGACTGCTCCTGTGCAAATCTGCCACTCTCCGTACGTACAGTATCTCTCTCCTTCTCATAGAGAAGAGCATAGTGGGTGAAACAGACTCCTCAGGTCGGTCACACTTTGAGCATTATTAGACTGAGTCTTTTATAGGAATATTCTGCTGATGTAGTCACAAAGTTGTAAATGAATGATAGATGTCTTCCATCCTGGCTCCATCTCAGTTTCCTGGCCAGATGTTGATCTTCTTGATTGGTGTTAACAAATACATGGTTTGTGTTGACTTCCTTCTTAACATAAGGAATGTTGCAAACATTTATGTTATCACTGTCATAGTTCTTATCACAGCTTACTTTTAATTACAGTCCAGCAAGCAGGTAGTTAGTCATTGCAGGCCCGGGTCTTTTACTGGTGTTTCCAAAATTATTAGCTCCATACATCCTTCCATTCTTCCATTCATTCCCACACACCATATTAAATCCACATTTATAAAATCTGCACATTAAATTTTTGTGACACAATGGGTTGTGCTGGCAGGACTGCTGACTGACAGGTCAGCGGTTTGAATCCAGAGAGAGTGGATTGAGCTCCCTCTGTCAGCTCCAGCTCCCCACCTGGGAACATGAGAGAAGCCTCCCACAAGAATGGTAAAACATCAAACATCTGGGTGTCCCCTGGGCAACATCTTTGCAGATGGTCAATTCTATGGCACACACACAAAAAATCAAAAACCTTTGGGTTTAAAGTGCTTGTTATGTAGCAACATGTGCATGAAAAGCAAGAAATCTGATAAATACTTCAAATTGGCCTTACTTCCAAGCTAGTTTCCTATGTGCAGAGATACTTATTACGCTGAAGGGTGGGGGCTGATATGTACATTTTTCAAATTGAAGTATGAAATGCTATAATCTTCCAAGGGTTGTGCTATCCAATACTAGTATTATATAGATCATCGCTGAGTATGAGAGCGGGAAAGGAGACAGTGTGGTACTGAGTGGGATTAGCAAAAATTGCAGCAAACATAAATTCCTCCTTGAGAAATACCAATCCTCAGGGTGCTGTTATGATGTGTTAATAATTGCAAAGGCCCATCAGGAGCCTTCTGAAGCTTGGTGCATAAGATATTAAATGGTTAGAGCAGAGGGTCTGGAAAAACCCACGCATTTAGCAATGTCAAATCAAAGAAAATAATGTATCGCTCATCCATAAATCTATTTCATCTGTACTATAGTCCTTCCCCCCTGCAGTTCTTTTATTGGGAATCAAAGAAGTTCTATGCAGGTTAAGTTGAGTGAGTTGAACATTATTAATTACCAGGCCCAGTCCTTCCATGTTGCTGGATTATTGCAAGCATTCTTTCATCGCTTCTCATTTTCTTATCTCCATATTAAGCCACTTCAGAAAATGGGAGCATCCAAGGTCATGTTCCATTTCCCCTAGGGTTGTGTAAGTGTGCCTTACACACGCTTCCATAAAGTCACGCACATTGAGGTTAAGATCCCACATCATCCTTGCATATATTAAATCTACACCCATGTAGCTAGCTACAGTGTTGATAGGAATACCCAGAGGCAAGAAATATTCTGTCCTCTGATATTTAGCCTGCAGCACCTCATATTTGTTGGTGGCCTCCCATCAAAGTACTAACCAGGGCTGACTCTGCTTACCTTTTAAGCTCAAATGAAATGGTTTGATTTTATTGAAGAGACAACTCAAACCTTTATTGCTCTGCATATTCTAACCCCCACAAGGGAATTCTCTGACATTTTCCATTACTACAGAGAAGTTTTTTTGAGACAAGAAGCAGGACAAAAACCAACATGCACATTTCAGTTTTTTGAGATGGAATCTCCCTCCATCTATCTCCCTATCCTTGCCAGTACCATCCATCTCCACCTTTCTTCAGCTTTCTTTCTTTGTCACAGCTCACTGATCACATCATTTGGTTGCCATGACAGTTCTTCATATTACCATTCGATTCTGAAAGCCAAATCCACTGCAGACCAAAGCTCAGGAAGAATGCTATCATCTAGCAGAGTGAAAACCCAAAGGTTCAGTGATATCATTAAAACCTCCAGAGAGTCTCTTGCAGCACATCAGAAAGTGGTGGATTAAGGTAGATGTTTATTTTTTTTAACAGCACAGACAGATCTGCCAACAATAGCCAGCCATGAAAACTAAATGAGACTTCCATACATAATGATCTCAAAGTATGAAATGCATGTGGCAAACAGTAGTGAGATGCATTGTACTTGTATAAACACTCTAGACCACCTGGCTGCTCTTTAGTAGGAAAATAATGCAAGATCACATAAGTTTGTAGCCTGAGCCAACTGCACATTTTTTACATCTTCTCAGATTTGTTGTTTATTTGAGCACACACAGAAAGAGGAGCACTTGGAAAGGATACTTTTTGAGGGACTGCCAAGCTGGCAGGGAGATCCAAGGAACTGTAGTTCAAAACCTATCTCTTCCGTGCTTCATTTAAGAACACAAATGCTCAAGGAATGGATTTAGAGATGAAGAATTAGTAAGAAGATCAGAGATATGCATCGGCCAGCGTCATTTCCATTCCTGCTGAAACATAGAAAGAACCTTGTGTTTTTGCATGCTTATATATTTATCTTACAAATTTCTGGAAAACTTATAACAAGTGATTGTTCCTTGTAGTTGTTAAATGCCATCTTGAGAGGAAACATGATGGCCATGTATACATATATGAGGGGAAGCCACAGGGAGGAGGGAGCAAGCTTGTTTTCTGCTGCCCTGGAGATTAGGACACAGTGGAGCAATGGCTTCAACTACAGGAAAGGAGATTCCACCTGAACATGAGGAAGAACTTCCTAACTGTGAGAACTGTTCACCAGTGGAACTCTCTTCCCCGGGGTGTGATGGAGGCTCCTTCTTTGGAGGCTTTTAAACAGAGGCTGGATGGCCATCTGTCGGGGGTGATTTGAATATGATTTTGCTGTTTCTTCGCAGGGGGTTGGACTGGATGGCCCACAAGGTCTTTTCCAATTCTATATTCTATGATTCCATGATTCTAAGTGAAAGATTCATGATCTCCCTATGAATGAGAGACCTTCTTCAACTGCTTACTGTTGAGGAAGGTCTCTCATTGTTGATGGGGTTTATCCTTCTGGAATGCAGTCTTCCTCTTTTCCTACAGTGCTCCATTTTACCAAGCATTATTGTCTTTTCTAGTGAGTCTTCTCACCATATCATTGAAGTACAATAGAACACAATAATATTTATGATCCTAAGATTGGCATCCTAAGAGGCATTTGTCAAGTTTTTTATGTGTTTGATGTTTTTTTGCAGTCCATGCAGCCTCCTGGATGGTCACAGGGGTAAAAAGGTGACTCTTGGACTCATTGCATTTATTCACTCATGCTTTTAAATGACCCCATAGGTAAAAATCATACTTTTCCATTTCCACTCACCCTGAGATTTATCACCCTGCCTGGTGACCCATGGAAACATAACACTTCCCTGAGATTTCTGCGTGAGCCTGAAACCTGCCCCCAAAATATATTAATTTTTGCAAAAGAAGCCTCTTTCTTTGCTACCAAATCCCATCTGAATCAGCTCTTGGTGTCTCTTTTTCATGAGTTAATATGATCCCCTAGACATTAAAATGCTTCGCTTCAAATCATTGCAATTAAGAATGGAAAAGAAACTCAAGTTAGATCATATGGTATATCACCAGCCTTTGCAAAGCTCCCAAGTGTATACTCAATCCAATGGGTGCAAATATTTCCAGCAACAGAGCTTCGGGTTGTTTGAGAAATATTAACAGCAACTTCACTGCTGGTTTGTGATTAACACAAGCATTCCTCTTAGCTGCATCCCATTAACTTGAGAAACTCATCCGATAACTCTTGGAAGTAATGTTTGCCATTAATTTTAGCACACTGTAGTAGTACCTGGACACATGCATCAAAGACGAATTCATGGAGTTAACATCTGCCCTTCCACCTAAAGATGGAGTAGGTAGAGCAGGTGCCTACTTGTTCTCTTCTCACAGGTTGGCTTCAATTGACTTTTTGTTATCTAGGATGCCATTTCCAACTTTCATAGAATCATGGAATAATAGAACTGAGAGATGAAAGGCACCCAATCTACAGAAAAAGCATTTCTGACACATGGCTCTCCAAGGTTTGTTTAAAACCCTCCAGTGGAAAAGCTTCCATCACCTTTTGGGATAGTCTGATCCACTGTCAAAGGGCCCTCCCTAAAGTGTGTGTCAAAGGGCTCTTCAGAAATATCTTTCTAATGTTTAGTGAAAATTCTTTTTTATGTCATTTCAGTCCATTGGTTCAGGTTCACCCTCCAGAATAATAGTAAGAAACCATGCTTTGATATCCTGGAAAATGAAGCAAGTTTAGCTGAAGAAGACCACTACATTATTCTTTGCTTCCCCCCCCCCCCCCCCCAAGCTAACATCAGAGTAGGCTCTGACGAAGACAACAAATAGCTTTTTGCAGGGATAGGGTAGTAATTATTAGCAAGAAAACATTTGAGATAAATCAGATAAATCAGTATCTTTATACATCTCTCTTCATTGATTCTGTAGTCTCTGTTTTGAAAGCCTATCTAGATAGATACTAACAGAATGGCCACTTCTGGCCACATCACAGATGTTGGTGGTGAGATTCTACAACATAGTTATGTGGCATAAATCTTGGCATTTGCAGTTACAAATGATTGGGCTATGTTGAATGGCACCATTGTGAAAATGCACAACCAACTTGGTTATATAAATTATGAAAATCATTGGTGACCATTACTTATTAATATCTTATTAATATTCAACCGTAATATTGCTTTTCACTTTCCTAAGTAGTCATTCAATGTCTTTGCTGTTTTCTGCAAGTAATATGGTATCATCTTCATGTCTTTAACTGTTGATATTGTTAATGTTCCTTCCCTCAGTTTTCACACCTTTTCTCTTAATCTAATCCCATTTTCCATAGTATATGTTTTGCATATAAATTATTAGTTAGGGTAATAAAAAGTAGCCTTGTCTGACTCCCTAACCATCAGGAAACCAATTTGTTTTTCCATATTGTGTTTCATGGCCTCTTGTCCACAGCAGAAGTTACCATCAGCTCAATCAGATGTTGTGGCGCACCTATTTCTTCAAGAGCAAACAAGAAAAATCATGATCTACACCAGTGGTTCTTAACCTGTGGGCCACGGACCATCAGTGGTTTGTGAGGACAAAAATCTGGTCTATGAGCCTCCTTCCTCTTTATTTTATTTTATTTTATTTCCACTCCTTTTGCATTGCCTGCCACTCCTTCCCTGTTGCTGACCATGGCATATCTTCTGTAACAGAAACTAGAGTTGATGTGGCCTATTCAATGCAATTTTCTGAATCAGCGCCCCAAACCAAATCTAAAGTTGATCAAAAACTGACTCATAACCCTTTTGGTACTAATGTTGGAGAGTGGTTCCTGGTCAAAGTGGTCCCTGGTCAAATGGTCCCTGGTTAAACAAAAGATTGGGAACCACTGATCTACATAATCAAAGACTTTGTTGTAATTGTCATGTATCATGTTCTGCAGTTGATGGTGGTTGGTGGTGGTATGCCTAGCAGTTGGCGATGGAGGGGTTAATGTAAGTCTTAGTTCTAAAGGGTTGAGTGATCTGTAAGTAAGAGTTCATAGGTGAAAGCAATTAATAGTGGAGGTATGTAAGAAATAGGCTACAGCTGGGTCTTTCTGAGCTAGCCTTGGGACTGATCTTTGGGAGAAAAGTATTTGTTTTATTTTGGTGGCAGATGCTGCTGGTTTTCCCCCAGGTTTGTGGATTTTCGGTATCCTGATGTGTCTCCTGCACTCTTGGAACCTTTAATCTCTGGAATGGCTTCTGACTACGGTATATACTCTTGATCCCTGAACTTGCTCATTGAATTCTTGGCGTTTGACTACTGGAGTGGACCTTTTGACTATGGTGTTATCTTGAAGCTGTCAGTTTTTGTTTTATATTCTGTGGTTGAGAGCTATGTATATCTTTTATATTTTGGACTATTATAACAGCCAGAAAGTAAATGCTGTTTTAATTAAATTCTTTAGCATAAACTGGGAATTTGTTTGGTTCACCTCTGCCGGAATAACGGCCAAGTTCTGACATCGTAGCAGTAATCTATAAATCGTCCTATGATGAGGCACATTCCTTAGTTGTCTTCAATGTCCCATGCTGAGCATTGGACAGCAAGATTCCTTCAAGAAAAGCAGCATTACTCACGGTAAGAAAAAACTCAGCTTCACTAGTTTGAATCCCATGAACTATCCTTGATATATTGTTATTTCAGAACCATTTTCTGATATAGCTGAAAGTTTCAGAGAAATGTCTAAAAATTATTTTTCACAAGCTGTGTCTTGAGCATGAACATGTCATTTGGGCCTTATAGTTAATGCCCATAGACATGGCAGGGCTTTGGACTGGATGGTTTTATGGTGTCTCCCAATTCTATGTTTCTATGATTTTACAAATCTTTACTAGAATTAAAATCCTTTGTTATGTCTCATAGTATTATAGTCCATCATCAGCTGTTGTGTGAAGAATCATGTCCTTTTTGAGCCCATTTCTCTCCAATCATTAGAAGTTATAGATTCTTTTCATACTTCAGTTAAGAAAGCAAAGACTTTACAAATGTACTGAGTAGTATTTTTCTTAAATTTCATTCCCTGTGGCTAAAATTATTATTTTTTCCCAGACAGGAAGGTAAAACACAGAAATTATTTAAGAGCCCAAAAGTTCTGTAAAATTAATAATAGTGATGAAAAAGTAAAAAGAAGCAAAATGAGAATATTGACTTTCCGAATAAGGCTTGCTCAATGAGATTTCCCCTCAGTCTCCAGATTTCTAGCTTAAGTTGAGCATTTAGAAATACAGAGCAGGCAGCAAAGGACCAAGGGCAGATAAAGTGATCAAGGAAATGCAAACACAGCAAATAGACCGGTTCTAGGTGTGAACAATTTTCAGTGTTTCAGAAGAAAAATGTTGTAGATAAGGGGAAAATTTAGGTCAGTGCCCTGAATTCCATCTTACTCCCAACTAAACCTCTGAATAGGTCTAGGGAACCATGGGACTCCTCCAACGACCATATATGACCTCTGAGTCTCCTGCATGCTATTCTGATTGACTGAGATTGACTATAAAAACATCGCATCTACATGATGAATCTTCCAAAGTCCTTCTATCCCATCCCAAAACATAATGCAAAACCCATGGTTTTAATCTCAAGTCCCTCAACATCTTGTTAAGAGACTTAGGTTCTCCAAAGACTAAAGACATTTGGTCATATTTTGAATGTCCTGATAATTATCACCATAGTAGAGTTTTTTTTTTCTTTTCTGGTGACTAACCCATATACCTTTGCATTTAGGTAAAAAATGGCATTAACATTCCTCTTTCAGATGCCATCTACACTGACTATTTAATACAGTTTGAATCTTCTTTCAAACTGTGCCGATCAGACAACAAAACTCCCACAAAAGTGCATGAAAAAAAGCCCTTAATGTGCAATGATACTGTGTGGTTTGTAGTATCACATCTGGGTCTCAAACCGGTTCCAGAATTTCCTAGTTAATCATCTGCAGAGAAAAACCACTTTTCCAATACTGGTTTGAAACAGCATTAGATGGCCAGTGTAGATGGAGCCATAGAGATGCAAACAAGTCCTTCCCACGTGGTTATAATGAGTATTCGTCTATTATTACTGTCCTCACCACTCTCTTTCCAACATTTCAGCTATGGGTTCCTTTTTTTTTTCTTTTTTGGCAGACTTTGTTTCTCTCGATGCTTGTATGCTACTAAGCATGGGGAAGTCTTGTTCTGTGGCTTAAGTGGTAGAAATACACCTTTGGTTCATGCTTTGCATTAGATGAGCTGCACAGAAATAATGAGGCCTGCCTGATTCCATGGACTGCTACAATTTCAGGAACCAGGCCAGGCATGCCAAAACATTCAGCCAGGTTTGTTAAACACATTTT
The DNA here is from genome assembly GCF_037176765.1 of Anolis sagrei. Taxonomy (NCBI): domain Eukaryota; kingdom Metazoa; phylum Chordata; class Lepidosauria; order Squamata; family Anolidae; genus Anolis; species Anolis sagrei. The sequence goes on along the minus strand of NC_090025.1, from coordinate 10,566,369 downwards.
CAAAGTCTCTGGCCAATTTAAAATTTCATGTTATGGTGGTTCTGCAAAGCTTTGATGGACACGGCATCATACAAAATTCATGCTCTTCGGTAAAGTTTGCTTCCCTCCTGGAAACACTGAGGATGCAAAGTGAATGTGAATCAGCCTCAAACAGTATAGACACATACAAACCTCAGTTCGGAGACCTTTTAACTTTATGTCTCACAGGGTTGAGTTAAACCATTCGTGCTGCACTGGGTCAATGTCATAGGTCTTCAATCAAAATGGCTCTTCTATTTCTCCTACATTGATTTCTGTGATAAGAAATCCAGTCTCTCCAAGGTCTTTAACACCACCTGATGAAAAACAGATTTTATTCCATCAGTAAATGAGGATCTAGAGCACTGGTTCTCAACCTTCCTAATGCCATGACCTCTTAATACAGTTCCTCATGTCGTGGTGACCCCCAACCCTAAAATTATGTTCACTGCTACTTCATAACTGTAACTTTGCTACTGTTATGATTTGGAATATAAATATCTGATATGCAGGATCTATTTTCATTCACTGCACCAAATTAGGCACAAATGCCAGATATGTCCAAATTTGAATACTGGTGGGGTTGAGGGGGATTGATTTTGTCATTTGGAGTTGTAGTTGCTGGGATTTATAGTTAACCTACAATCAAAGAGTGACTTGAACTCCACCAACTTGAACCAAACTTGAACCAAACTTGGCACACAGAACTCCCATATTGGAAGGGTTTGGTGGGCATTGACCTTGAGTTTTGGAGTTGTAATTCACCTACATCCAGAGAGTGCTGTGGAGTCAAACAATGATGGATCTGGTCCAAACTTGACACAAATAATCAATATGCCCAAATGTGAACACTGATGGAGTTTTGGGAAATTAAACTTAGACATTTGGGAATTGTAGTTACTGGGATTTATAGTTCACCTACAATCAAAGAGCATTCTGAACTCCACCAATGATAGAATTGGGCCAAATGTCCCACACAGAACCCTCATGATGAACTGAAAATACTGCATATTCAGATTGTCTTTGGCAAGCTTTCTGACACCCTCTTGTGACCCCCCCCCCCCCCCCGGGTCTTGACCTCCAAGGTGAGAAACTCTGATCTAGAGCATTGGTCTAAATTTACCTGTTGGGGCTACACCATTGTTCACAAACTGGGAATCCAAATGAGTAGCCATAATGAGAAAAATCCAATAACATGATTAGCTGACAAATACACATTTTCAGTCTAAAAAAATATGGTTTCAGGACCACACCTTTTTGCTTTTGGAGGTACCAGCATGGATCAATCCTATTCTTTGGCAAAACTTTGAAGTCCCATTTCAGTCATCAGATTATAGAGAACTGTCAACAGGAAGGGTAGACATTGCCAGTTATTTCATTTATTGTTGTTGCAAGGATGTTTTTCATACCACACAACTATAGCACTTAGATATTACTGCATATATTCATATATAAGCTGACCTCATGTATTGGCCAAAGGCATGTTTTAGAGCCAAAATTATGGATTTTGATATGATCCATGGATAGTTGAGAGACATTCAGCAAAGAGGGAAAAGTGATGGTGCCACCCTGGCCACTGCCACCATTTGCCCACCCAGGCCAGTAACGGTGTCATGGTGGAGATAATCATAGAAACAAAGAGAACTCGTGGGCCATCCAATCTAACCTCCTGCCAAAAAACAGGAAAATCATATTCAAAGTATCCCCTGAGTTGAGTGGGCTGGTGTTTCTTTTAGTTTCTTTCAGGATGGACAAAGCTCTTCCTACATGGTAGGGGATCTGACTAAATGACCCATATGGTCTCTTCTAGTTCTAGGATTTTATGATTCTCACATTTTGCCACTCTACTCAGAAAATCATAGAATCAAAGAGTTGGAAGAGACCTCATGGGCCATTCAGTCCAACCCCCTGCCAAGAAGCAGGAATATTGCATTCAAAGCACCCCTGACAGATGGCCATCCAGCCTCTGTTTAAAAGCCTCCAAAGAAGGAGCCTCCACCACACTCCGGGGCAGAGAGTTCCACTGCTGAACAGCTATCACAGTTAGGAAGTTCTTCCTCATGTTCAGATGGAATCTCCTTTCTTGTAGTTTGAAGCCATTGTTCCGTGTCCTAGTCTCCAGGGAAGCAGAAAACAAGCTTGCTCCCTCCTCCCTGTGGCTTCCTCTCACATATTTATACATGGCTATCATGTCTCCTATCAGCCTTCTCTTCTTCAGCTTAAACATGCCCAGCTCTTTAAGCCACTCTTCATAGGGCTCTTCATAGGGCTTCATAGGGGATAGTTCTTTCTTTTTTAAAAAGTAAGATCCACTAACTAAATTGACCCAGTTTTCTGGGATTTATTTTTTTCCACACCACCAATCATATAACACAGAATATCAAGGCAGATGATCCACAATATCTGCTTTGAACTGGGCTATCTGAGTCCGCACTGCCATATAACCCAGTTCAATGTGGATTTTATACAGCTAAAATTTCTATATGTATTCATGACTATATAGGGGCCCTTTAATGCCATGGTTCCATTCTATGGAGCCATGAGATTTGTAGTTTCATGAGGTGTTTAAAATTCTCTGGCAAGAACTAGTAGTGCCTTCTCAAATGATAGATAGTGCCTTTCCAGTACTATAGATCCCAGGAATCCACAGAATGGAGCCATGGCAATGAAAGTGCAGTATGAAAGGATCTTGGGGTAACTTTAATCCAGACATCAACTATCTTAGGACAGAATTTTCCTTTGACTCACCAGAGAAGATGAAACACCCTCCTTTTATGGACAAAGATCTCCTTTAGACCCCTTAAATCTTCTCAAGTATTCGCAAGCAATAATTTCTTTTCCAGAGAATACAGCCTAGAATATATTCTTTGTCAATATAGCATAACATTATACCCTTTCTGTTTTCGCACGGTGTTTCTAAGTTTGCTTTCTTGACTTGCAAGAAGACAAATGTCTTTTATAGCCTACATAAGGTGATTGGCTCAACAGATTTACTGGCAGGGGAAGCAAACATAAAGTTAGCTGGAATGAGTAATCCAGGTGTTATTATGTAAAACCGAACTTCCCCTGGTGCAGTATTTACAACATAGAGTGCTTAATGCTGTAATGTGATGGAGGATCACGAATCATATTGTGTGTGTGTGTGTGTGTGTGTTTGCATCAGGATGGGGTTTCTGTAGCTGTAAAGGTGGAGCAAACACAAAAGAAGGAAAGGTGCATTTTCCAAATTGACTATGGCAATAGAAAAGAATTCTTGTGTTTTTTGCACATATCTTTAGAATTCAAAGTATATCTGATAGTTAACGTAAAACGAGTTTCCTTGTTTTACTTTTAAAAAATGCACATGTTTTTCTGAAGGCCTTTTTGTGGAAATAGAAAAAAACAATAGTTATACATACTGGTACCAATTGAATCAAGTGTTGAATAGTGACTTAACATGTAGTTTAGTGCAATTGTGTTTTGGCAGTAACAATAGGATTTAGGCTCAGACTTGTGGGAACTCTGTTTGCATAACCATAAACAGAATGTGTCTATTGTACAATGTCAAAATATTACTACTGTAAGCAATGTACATTTGTGTATGACAAAGGGTGAGACTACAATAGCCTGCCTGTAGCAGAAATGTCCTTGACTGGACTCAGAGATGGATAAACCCTCTGAGGTGCCACACAGGTGCCCACAAGTTCAACCAGGCCAAGAGTACATTGGCCTCAGTGAACCATCACCATCTGTGTTGCTGCTACCACTCCCAGCTGGCCACAAAGCCCAATGCAAGTGCTTAGCCACGGAGGGGGCTTGCTCTGACATCAACAGCATCCACTCCCTCCTTCCTGGTCACCTATGTGAATAGGAAGCTTGTAATAGCCTTGTACTTAGACAAAGCAGCCAGCTAGGAATAGCAATGGAAGCTCCATAGGCAAGATCCATCTCCTTTCTCCCTAGACCAGTAGGCAAAGGGAAATGGTGATGAAGCCAATGTCACTTTGAAACAGTGGACCAGTCCGGATTGTACCTGATCAAGTTGTCCAGACTCTTCTGAAACCATAAGATAGTCCAGTTTCCTGAAAACGTTGAAGTATCCCCAACGTACTCCAAGATGGAGTAAAACCAGCCTAGAAAACCCATAATACTCATCAGAAGAGGATGAACAGCCAAACGTGAATTTGAGCTGAGTCTAGGTAAACTCACCGCAAGTGGGACCTGGCTTTAATCTTTGCTCTGCTCTGAAGGAGACTATTGAACATTACCAAGTGATTTTCTTGTTCCTGCTCCAAATCTGACCTTTCTTTCAAGCCATGGCCTTCCCAAATACCTTTGCCCCTATCCTCTTCATGCAAGGGAGAGACTTGAGACACAGTCAACAGTAAACATAGGAACTGAGGAAAGTGAATACCCCCCTCACAAAAAAAATGGACCAGTTGTCTCCAGCCTCCACCAATGATTATGGGAAGTTTGTAACAACTAAGGATGCAAACACTTGAAAATGTTATTTCTTCTACTTTAAAAAACAAACAAATAGTTTTCAGCCCACGTATGAAGAAAATTGCTAATTCTGTTAAATTCTTCTCTTCAAAAAACTGGATTGAAATCTCCAACTGCAACTGCAAAATTCAATAGGTACTGTTATTTCCGGCATATGGAAAACTATGCATTACCTATGTGTTAAAGACATAAAAGGCAAGAAGTGCTACTGCAATGCAGTGCTAACATGGTTGAATTTACAGCTATTCAAACACTCACTCTTAAGAGTTAAATGATCACGTCTTGGACGTGGATGGCTGAATCTGTCAGACACCATTTATCGAGCAGATGTTGTTGTAAGAATTTCTGAACAAAAAAAGAAATGGGACCATGCAGTCCCTGAACAAAATCCAAATACACAGCTGGGCCTCTGAGTCTGAATATCACGCTGGAAAGACTTAAGCCTACCTAAATATCCCATGGATTCAACACTTAGCCAAGTTTTTGGTTGCTGATATTCTGTCCCTTTTCTAATGGGAAACCTAATGAAGTATTCTTACTCAAAAGGTTACCTGCTTTATGGTATTGTACTGGTCTAAAATGCAGGCCTTGAATATGCAGAAGGCATCCGTCTAATACTGGAAGCTAAGGAGATTCACACCTGTCCCTTATTTCTTTATTTCCAACATTTCTGTCCCATCCTTCTCAACCCCTGACGGGGGACTCAGGGTGCCTTACAACCGGCAACTATTCAATGCCATAATATAAGACAGATATAAACAAATTTAATAAGAGTTAAAAACAATAAATAGAACCTTAAGTTAAAAACAAGTTAAAATTGTCATCAACCCATATAGCCAGTTCCAGTCTGATTCAACGTCCAAAGTGCTGTTATGCTTGCTGTCTGAAGGCCTGGTCCCAGGACCATGATTTAACCTCCTTCCTAAAAGAAAGGAGGGAAGAAGCCAACCTGATCTCACTGGGGAGCAAGTTCCACAGGCAGGGGTCCATGGCCAAGAAGGCCCTGTCCTTAGCAAGTGCACTTGCTAAGTTGGCAGGACCAAGAGCAGGACCTCCCTGGACGATCATAAATTATGAGGTGAGACATAGATGGGGATACGTTCGGAGAGGTAAGCTGGGCCGGAACCATATATGGCTTTATAGGTCGAGACCAGCACTTTGAATTGTGCTCAGAAGTGGACTGGCAACAGTGTGGTATGCTCCTTGTATGTTGCTCCAGTAAGTAGTCTGGCTACCGACCGTTGGACTAGTTGAAGTTTCGGAACAGTCTTCAAAGGCAACCCCATGTAGACCCCCACATAGGGATCTACATTGTTAATTGCAACAATATTATGTTTGGGTTGTTGTAGGTTTTTTTCGGGCTATATGGCCATGGTCTAAAGGCATTCTCTCCTGATGTTTCGCCTGCATCTATGGCAAGCATTCTCAGAGGTAGTGAGGTCTGTTGGAACTAGGAAAAGGGGTTTATATATCTGTGGAATGACCAGGGTGAGACAAAGGACTCTTGTCTGCTGGAGCTAGATGTCCTTGTTTGTTTTCTCTCTGTTGTTGTGCTGTTGTAATTTTTGAGTTTTTTAATACTGGTAGCCAGATTTTGTTCATTTTCATGGTTTCCTCCTTTCTGTTGAAATTGTCCACATGCTTGCATATTTCAATGGCTTCTCTGTGTAGTCTGACATGGTGGTTGTGAGATTGGTCCAGCCAAAAATAATATGTTTGATGCTTATGTCTATGTTTGATGTTTTTATAGTTATAGGAAAACCGTGGGACTACTGTCTGGACTACAGTCCAGACACTGGAAGTACTAGGTTTATCCGGTGCCTTCCAAGAAGATGTGGAATAAACCTACTAACAAATTAATTTGCCACAAATCAGAGTTTTCCTGGTTTGTGGCAAATTAATTTGAGTTTGTCCAGGATGTCATCTGGATAGCCCCCTTTAAATTGTGGGAACTCCTGCATTAAAGGGGCTGGCTGGATGTCCCCTAAGGCTCCTTCCACACAGCTGAATAACATCCACATTGCACTGGATTATATAGAATCATAGAATCAAAGAGTTGGAAGAGACCTCATGGGCCATCCAGTCCAACCCCCTGCCAAGAAGCAGGAATATTGCATTCAAATCACCCCTGACAGATGGCCATCCAGCGCCTCTGTTTAAAAGCTTCCAAAGAAGGAGCCTCCACCACACTCTGGGGCAGAGAGTTCCACCGCTGAATGGTTCTCGCAGTCAGGAAGTTCTTCCTCATGTTCACATGGAATCTCCTCTCTTGTAGTTTGAAGCCATTGCTCCATTGCGTCCTAGTCTCCAGGGAAGCAGAAAACAAGCTTGCTCCCTCCTCCCTGTGGCTTCCTCTCACATATTTATACAGGGCTATCATATCTCCTCTCGGCCTTCTCTTCTTCAGGCTAAACATGCCCAGCTCCTTAAGCCTCTCCTCATAGGGCTTGTTCTCCAAACCCTTGATCATTTTAGTCGCCCTCCTCTGGACACATTCCAGCTTGTCAATATCTCTCTTGAATTGTGGTGCCCAGAATTGGACACAATATTCCAGGTGTGATCTAACCAAAGCAGAATAGAGCGGTAGCAGTGTGGCAGTGTGGAGTCAGATAACTCAGTTCAAAGCAGATATTGTGGATTATCTGACTCAATATTCTGGGTTATATGGTTGTGTGGAAGGGCTCTAAGAAACTAGAGCTGCTGCAGTCTATGCAATTTTCTGAACAAACTCCCCAAATAGCTCAAGGAACAGGCATAAAAGCCAAGACACCAAGAAAAAAAATTCTGTTGTAGATTCTGTTTAATGATCAGCATATCTACTCCTACTCTGAGTATTACCAACCTGTATCAAGAACTTAAGTTCCTTGACTATGGTGAAAATGCGTGCTTTCTGGCAAATTCTTCTCAAACATGAACTCAAGCAAAACTTCCAAGAATGCTCATTCTTCATGCTAATATAGGTCTCCTTAGCCTGCCATGCCTTCCCTTTGCCTTGCCAGAGACTGCATGGAGGCACATCATTCCATATTAGCTGCCTGAAGATTGAAAACAGTCCTGCGACACTGACTTGTCTTTCAGAGTAATTACCTCATTTGGTTTACATTAGCTCTGCACAGAGTTTCACCCCTGACTTGTGTTTATGAAGGAAGTGTGAAATTATTCCATTTGAATGGCAGCAGAAAAGATAACAAGAATGCAGTTTATGATTCAAAAGTTTCAACCCCTCCAATTCAAAAGGCAGTCCTGACTTCTGCTGCCTGGACTAAAAGGAAGGAGAGAAGGAGAAATAAGAGAAGAAGGGGAGGGAAAACAGGGAAAACTGCAACAGCAAGAACAACATTGAAAAACAACCGTGATGAAAATGCAGTGGTCACACCTTTCAAAATAGGTTGGAAGTCCATTTATTATCATCATCATGCCAATGTTTGATGCTCAGTATTAATGCAATTAAGGACTCAGAAAGTGTATTAGTTTAACGCCGGAGAAGCTCTTTTCAGGTATTAAGAGCTGAATGATAACTAGACAGACAGGGATGCTAATGAGTACTTATGAGGATGAAAAGGGATACACTCGGAAGGTGACAATTATCAACACTTCATCTCCCTTTGAAATGTGGTTGTTGGAGATTTCAACATGGAGCAAATAGTTCCCATGTTATATGGCAGTATGGCCCGCCTATCTTTGTGATCACATCATCCCCTACGAACCAGAAGCCTAAGATCATCTGGCAAGGCTCTTCTCTCACTTCCGTTGGCATCTCTAGCACGATTGGTGGGGACGAGGGAGAGGGCCTTCTCAGTGGTGGCCCCCTGGCTTTGGAGCACCCTCTCTAAGGAGATCAGACAAGCACCCACCTTGTCCATCTTCCATAAGGACTTAACAACTTGGATGTTCCATTGTGCCTTTGACTAAGCAGTTCACCAGAGAATTGGCTTGACACTATCTACGCTCCTGCACTTTAGTTTGGCCCTTCCCCACAAATCTTGACATCTTATTTATTTATTTATTTCGAACATTTCTACCCCGCCCTTCTCAACCCCTAGGGAGACTCAGGGCGGCTTACCATTGGCAATAATTCAATGCCGCATCATAAAATACAGAATACAGAATAACAAATATAACAATTGAACATGAAGATTAATAAATAAAGATTAAAACAGTATACTTCCACTCTGATTAGCTATTGCCCGTCTGGTGGCTGTTTAGCTAGCCATCTGCTAATGAATATTCTGCTTAACTTATCCAAATCCTTTTCCATGCCATAGTGAAACATTATCAATTGTCCTTTAACCTGATTGCCCGAAGACCTGTTCCCACAGCCACGTTTTAACCTTTTTTCTAAAGGTGAGGAGGGATGACGATGATCTAATTTTCCCAGGGAGCAAATTCCACAGGCAGAGGGCCACCACCGAAAAGGCCCTGTCCCTCGTCCCTGCCAAGCGTGTTTGAGACAAAGGCGGGGCCGAGAGCAAGGCCTCCCCAGACGATCTTAAGCTCCGAAGTGGGACATAGAAGGAGATACGTTCGTATAGGTACGCTGTACTGGAGACGTATAGGGTTTTATAGGTCAAGACCAGCACTTTGAATTGTGCTCGGAATTGGATCGGCAGCCAGTGGAGCTGGCACAGCAGGGGGCTGGTATGCTCCCTGTATGACGCTCCAGTGAGTAATCTAGCTGCCGCCCGTTGGACTAATTGCAATTTCCGAACAGTCTTCAAAGGCAACCCCACGTAGAGCGCGTTGCAGTAATCTATTCTGGATTATTATGGCCATAGGTACTCTCTCTAGATTGGCATATTTGAATTTGGCACTTTTCCCCGCATAGGGGGAAAGTGCATAGGAATTGCACTGTACTTACTTGAACCCGGATCCCTCTCCAATTCTGTTTTTACAGCCATGATATTGCTTTTATGTTGTTGGTGTTGTGACTGTGTTATGTTTTTATTTGATTGATTTTAATGCTGTTGATTTTGGGCGTGTCCCCATGTAAGCCACCACGAGTTCCCATGGGGAGATGGTGGCGGGATATAAAAATATTATTATTAATAATAATAATATTATTTATTTATTTATTTATTCCCACCCTGATTCAAAACATAGTTCTAGATAAACCCATAATTGAATCACATGTGCATTATGTAGTGCATTTCAAGAATGCTTTGTAATACTATGACTGCCAGGATTCCATAGCACTGAGCCATAGACAAGGCCATTAAGGAATTAATTAACTAACTAATATTTGCCTTGGGTTACTGTGAGTTTTCCAGGCTGTATGGCCATGTTCTGGAAGCATTTTCTCCTGACATTTCACCCACATTTATGGGAGGCATCCTCAGAGGTTGTGGGGTCTGTTGGAAGCAAGACAAGTGAGGTTTAGATATCTGTAGAATGATGTCCAGGGTAGGAGAAAAAAAACAACAACTCTTGTCTGTTTGAGGCAGGTGTGAATGCTGCAATTGGTCAGCTTGATTAACATCAAATGGCCTTGCAGCTTCAAAGCCTATCTGCTTCCTGCCTGGGGGTCCTTTGTTGGGAGGTTTTAGCTGGCCCTGATAATAAAGAGGAACACTCAAAATATAAAATATAGCACTCTAAATCTCTATTGTGATTGTGTCTATTGGTATTTTATTTTATTTTTATTTTATTATTACTGTTATTATGTTATTATTATTTTATTTTTATTATTTTAATGTCATTTTGATAATGTTGTTGTTGTCTGATGTATATGCATTGATTTTATTGCTGTATTTTGTTGTCCGGGCTTGGCCCCATGTAAGCCGTACCGAGTCCCCATTGGGGAGATGGTGGCAGGGTAAAAATAAAGATTATTATTATTATTATTATTATTATTATTATTATTATTATTATATAAAGATGAACACTAAAAAAACCACGGGGATTCCTCACATGAAACAATCAGGGCCAGCTAACACCTCCCAACAAAGGATTCTCCCAGGCAGGAAACAGCCAGGCTTTGAAACTGTATGGCCATTTAATGCTAATCAAGGTGCCCAACTGCAACATTCACTCTTGCCTCAAGCAGACAAGAGTTCTTTCTCCCACTCTGGACATAATTCCACAGATATAGGAACTTCACTTGCCTAGTTTCCAACAGACCTCACAACCTTTGAGGATGCTTGCCACTGATGTGGATGAAACATCAGGAGCAAATGCTTCTGGAACATGGCCATACAGCTCTGAAAACTCACAGCAATCCAGTGATTCTGATCATGAAAGCCTTTGACAACACAATATTTGCCTTTCTCCCAATATGGGATCCAAGGAGGAATACAATCTTTTATAAACACAAATTTAGGTTGAGCATCCCTTATCTGGATTTCCAAACACCGAAATACTTCCTTCTGATGTATGTAAACAATACAGACTATGGGGAGATGTCAACTATTGTCAACATGGATTTGTTTAGGCTCACTGAAAGATCAATATATAGCTGAATCTTTTCTCATATTTTACACCAACCGTCTCAAGGCAGTAAAGTTTCACTCTACTCTGCTTCTACATGTAATGAAGAGGTGGCATTTCATCCCTTAACATGGACTGCAAAATCTTATTGGACTACCTCTAGTTCAGGGTTGTTGTAGGTTTTTTCGGGCTATATGGTCTAGAGGCATTCTCTCCTGACGTTTCGCCTGCATCTATGGCAAGCATCCTCAGAGGTAGTGAGGTCTGTTGGAACTAGGAAAATTGGTTTTATATATCTGTGGAATGAACAGGGTGTGGCAACAAACTCTTGTCTGTTGGAGCTAGGTGTGAATGTTTCAACTGACCACCTTGATTAGCATATAATGGCCTGACAGTGCCTGGAGCAAACTTTTGTTGAGAGGTGATTAGATGTACCTGATTGCTTCCTCTCTGTTGTTGTCCTGTTCTAATTTTGGAGTTTTTTAATACTGGTAGCCAGATTTTGTTCATTTTCATGGTTTCCTCCAGTGATTCTGGCCATGAAAGCCTTTGACAACACTTTCTGTTGAAATCTTTCTGTTGAAATTGTCCACATGCTTGTGGATTTTAATGGCTTCTCTGTGTAGTCTGACATGATGGTTGCTGGAGTGGTCCAGCATTTCTGTGCTCTCAAATAATACGCTGTGTCCAGGTTGGTTCATCAGGTGCTCTGCTATGGCTGATTTCTCTGGTTGAAGTAGTCTGCAGTGCCTTTCATGTTCCTTGATTCGAGTTTGAACAATGCTGCGTTTGGTGGTCCCTATGTAGACTTGTCCACAGCTGCACGGTATACGGTAGACTCCTGCAGAGGTGAGAGGATCCCTCTTATCCTTTGCTGAACGTAGCATTTGTTGGATTTTCTTCGTGGGTCTGTAGATTGTATGTTGTGTTTCCTCATCAGCTTCCCTATGCAGTCAGTGGTTCCCTTGATGTATGGCAAGAACACTTTTCCACTGGGTGGATCTTCGTCTTGACTCTCGTGGCTTGTTCTTGGTCTTGCAACTCTTCTGATGTCTGAGGTGGAGTCTCCATTGGCCTGTAGAGCCCAGTTGAGGTGGTTCAGTTCATCTTGGAGGAGGTGGGGTTCGCAGATTCTTTTTGCACGGTCTGCCAAGGCTTTAATGGTGCTTCTTTTTTTTACTTGGGTGATGGCTGGAGTTTTTCTGTAGATATTAGGGCTGGGTAACCACAGAAAAATTTGATTCTAAACTCGATTTGTTTTCAGGGGGCGCTAGCGTTTCCAAATTCTAAATACTTCTGAAATTTTGAGATTTCAATATTTTGTTATTTACGAAATTTCATTAATTTCGAATCGATTCGTTAATGGCGGACGCGTTTGCGCAATAAGCTAAAAAACCCTCCAAATGGGACAGGGGGAACTTCTGAAGCTTCCCTCTCCCTCTGTTGTTGACTGTTGGTGTGATAATTTATTTTTTATCACTGATAAAACAAACAACAGCTATAAAACTTGCACCAGACATACAGAAATAATTTTGAAACAATTTCGAAACAATATCGAAACAATTACGAAACAATTACGAAACAATTACGAAACAATTACGAAACAATTACGAAACAATTACAAAATAAATTGAAAAAATTGTTTCGATTTTTAATTACTCCTGAATGGCTCAATATCGGATCGTAAGCTAATTTAAATACGAATTAATAACGAATTACAAAATTAACGAATGAAACCGCCCAGCCCTAGTAGATATCTATCTGTGTGTGTGGGTTTTCTGTAAACGGTGTGACCCAATTGTTGATCTGGTTTACGGATGACTAGGGCATCTAGAAAAGGCAGTCTTCCTTCATTTTCTTTTTCCATGGTGCATTGGAAAAAGAATGCAGGTGAAACGTCAGGAGAAAATGCCTTTAGAACATGGTCATATAGCCCAAAAAAACCTACAACAACCCAGTGATTCCGGCCATGAAAGCCTTTGACAATACCTGTAGTTTACATAGAGACAATAACCCTTTAACCCGTTTCATGGTTTGTTAGATCTGTCTAGAACAGGGTTTAGGCAGATCCTGAAGCACCGAAAGGCCCAAAGTTTCACTCTACGTATTCCTTTCCCCTCCCTCTCTCTTACTTTCCCCCCTCTCTCTATAAGCTCATCATGTTTCATGATACAGTTTTATGCTTTGGTAAACAAGGAATGGTAAACTGCTTTGAAATTATGGCTTTCCGAACACATTTCTTATTTTGAAAATGGCCTGGAAATGCATTCAGGGTGGAAAAGCGTTCACACGGGCTGATGGATTTTTCTTAATGAAACCCGAAGTGTCTAATGAGTATCTAGCTGAGTTATGTGCACTGCAGCAAATCGGTGTCTGAGGTCTCCTGATTTATGAGGTTGTCTCTCTGCAGGTATTCTTGATAGAATAATCTTGCTGGAGAGCCGAGTGAACTTTCCTTCTTATCCCCTTCCCACGGACAGTTGTTTACTGCAGCACATTTTTTTGTAATTCTGATTTGCTCCAGAATATGTTTCATCTCTCTCTCCCTCTCTCTCTCTTTCTCTCTGTATACACATGGACCTACACAGGGAAAGAGAGAGAACGCTACGCAAAATGATGAAGAGCATCCAGTTATGCATCTGATTTCAAAGATTCCATATATCTTTTTGTTTATCTTTTCCTTTGGATTGCTGTCAATATGCTTCTCCATCGCCTACATATTTATTCATGGGTCGAGAGTGTACATCATAAATCTACACCTACACATTTATACCGTTCTGCAGAACAGAAATCCTGTGCAATCCATGTAATGTCTCCCAATGGGTCTGCTTATTGTCCTTTTGTGGGATGGGAAATTATCCAGGTCTGTTCATGCAGCCCCAGAGAAGCGAAAAGTTATGCCCCACCATACTTTGTAGAGATTTGGGGGTGTTTTGATTATTTTTGGATGAAATGCTAGCCATTTTAAATGTATGTGTTTATATATGTGTGTGTCTGTTTCTTTCTCTCCCCACCTCTCTGTGTGCCTGTGTAGTGTGTGTGTACGTGTGTGTGTATGTAAGACAAATCTGTTTCGACAGGCCTTTGATTTTTGATATTGCTGTTTTTAAATTGTTTTAAATTTAAGCCGCTCCGAGCCCCCGGGGAGTGGCGGCATATAAGTTCAAATTATATATATATATATATATATATATATATATATATATATATATAAGGCTTGGGCGGTTTCGTTCGTTAATTTCGTAATTCGTTATTAATTCATATTTAAATTACCTTACAATCCAATATTGAGCCATGCAGGAATAGTGTGAGGAGTAAATTAGATTCGAAACAATTTTTTCAATTTATTTCGTAATTATTTTGTAATTATTTCGTAATTATTTTGTAATTATTTTGGCATGTCTGGTGCAAGTTTTATAGTTGTTGTTTGTTTTATCACACCAACAGTCAACTACAGAGGGAGAGGGAAGCTTCAGAAGTCCCCCCTGTCCCATTTGGAGGTTTTTTTAGCATATTGCGCAATCGCGTCCACCATCAACGAATCGATTCGTAATTATACGAAATTTCGTATATTTCGAAATTTTTAAAAGGAAAATTTCGGAATTATTAAAAAAACGAAACGCAAGGGCCCCCTAAAAACAAAACGAGTTTAGAACCAAATTTTTCCGTGGTTACCCAAGCCATATATATAGAGTTATCTGGAACGTTTATATAGAGATATAGAGATAGAGTTATCTGGAACGTTTTTTTTAAAAAAATGAAACTTTCCCAGCCCTGTGCAGTTGGCTGGGAGAGAAGTTTGCCTTCTCTCACAGAGAGAGAGAGAGATATAGTTCCATTTGGAACTACTTTGAGGGGGGAGGAGCTCTTGGCACTGTCCCGCCCCTTTCCTCAGTCTGATGCGACCGTCAACCCACCACTCCCACCCTTTAAACAGTATATTAGGGTTGCCATTAGGGGACTGGGTAGGAATTTTTTCCCTCCTAAGTTCTAGGAGGGTTTTTTGCCTACCCTATACTGTTGCAAGGCAAATTGGGATGGTGTGGCATTAAATAGTTAGTCACGGTAAACAGTTAGGAAAAGCTAAAATTTGGTATATGCCCAAGGCACCCCCTTCAGGGGTGAAGGCCATTAACTAAAACACTCACTTAAGGTTCAATTTGATGAGGTGAGGGGAATTCTAATGGCCTAGGAATAGGGAGCGTATGGTCTTAGTTACACTGAGAGAGACTTCTCCAACACATTTCCTTCAGAGGTTGCCCGGGTTGGTTGTCCAAGGGACCCGGGTGTTTTGCCCTAACTAGCCGAGGGGTAGGCCGGACAGAGACACTACCTCAGCTTTGCCACCAAGTTCAGGATTCATAGATTTAGATCCAGTCAAAGTTAAACAGGTAACAGTTAATAAAAGTTGCCCATATTTTAAACCCAAATATTTGTGTATGGTCTCGTTATTTCGGGGTTTGGAAAGCAAACAACATTTTTTAAAAATACAAAGAATGAATATATTGTAATAAAAATTACATGGACTGTAGCATAGGTATTACATTATTTTTCCACATAATCACCATTCAGTCCAATACATTTTGTCATCCGTGGGATGAGTTTTTGATGCCTGTGCCATAGAAGTTTCCCTCCACTTTTTTCAGCCAGTTCGTCACTTCAATTTTCACCTCGTCGTTGTTGGAAAAGTGTTTTCCACCCAGGTGTCCCTTCAATTTAGTGAATAGATGATAATCACTGGGTGCAAGATTGGGGCTGTGAAAGGGGTGGCTTAAAACATCGCAACCAAATGAAGTCAACCACTTTTGTGTTGCATGAATGGTGTGCAGACATGAATTGTCATGAAGGAGACAAACTCTTGCTGTCAGCATCCCATGATATTTGTTTTGGATGGCTCTGCAAAGTTTCTTCATGATCTCACAATATATTCCATACCCATTTTGTCACATGCTGTCTTGGCATTACATCCTCTCCATAAACGAAAACAATTTCATCATGAATTGCAGTGGCATTCTTTGGAAGCTTTTAAACAGGGGCTGGATGGCCATCTGTCAGGGGTGATTTGAATGCAATATTCCTGCTTCTTGGCAGGGGGTTGGACTGGATGGCCCATGAGGTCTCTTCCAACTCTTTGATTCTATGATTCTATGATTAATGCCCTTAGCATTTAGGTAGAGTATTATAGCATGAACTTCGCACTTGGTGGGAAATGGAATGAGGATGCCCATCTCTAACCTTCTCCACACCAGTCGATGAGCTACTGACGATTGGCATTGCTCGTTCGCTTCTGCTGGCTTCCCGCTACATGACCAACTTCCCCTGCAAAAAATCCCCATGGGAGCTATGTGCTTTGTAACCTTACTTTCTGGATAATTCTCATATATTCAATTTTTAAAATTAAAGTAGTTTTTTTTTTAAGTAATGGGGGTTCTTGCAGTTTTGAGAGCTACAAAGTGAGGTTGCTGGAGAGGGCTTATGTGTCCCCGAGGCTGCAGCTTCTTCACCCTAGTTTCCAGATCACACTAGAGATGCATCTACAATGTAGATTGAGTTTGGTTTGACACATCTTTAACTGTCATGGTTCAATGCTATAAACTCCTGGGAGCTGTAGTTTTACAAACTACAACTTTAGCCTTCTCTGCCAAAGAGTGCTGGTGTCTCACCAATTGACAACTGCAAGGATTCCATAGCATTGTGCCTTGGCAGTGGAAATGATATCAAACTGCATCCATTATACAGTGTACTGTAAAGGCACCCATGATTCGATCAATTCCATTATTAAATACTAACAGTTGTTCCTTGAGGTTGCATATTTATTTATTTATTTTGGTTGCTTCTACCCCGCCCTTCTCACCCCGAAGGGGACTCAGGGCAGCTTACAAAAGCAAGGCACAATTTGATGCCCGCATCACATAACAACAATAAGACAAAATAACATCAATTAACAGAAAACAGCAATTCTAGCAATAACATCAATTAACAGAAACAACAATTCTTGCAAGGCGAAAACAACCATAAAACCAGTAAAAGCAATAAAACCAATACAAACCATTTCTCCTCATTGACGGTCAGCGTTTCGCAATCTCATAGTTCAAATTCCAATTCCACAATTGTCAGTCCTATCAGTCCTATCCATCTGGTTGTCCATATCTAGTTGTCAGATTGCCCGAAGGCCTGGTCCCCCAACCACGTCTTTACCTTCCTCCTGAAGGAGAGGAGGGATGTTGATGCCCTAATTTCCCCTGGGAGTGAGTTCCACAGGTGAGGGGCCACCACTGAGAAGGCCCTGCTCCTCATCCCCACCAACCTCACTTGTGATAGCGGTGGGGTCAAGATCAGGGCCTCCCCAAATGATCTCAAATTCCAGGGTGGGATGTAGAGGGAGATATGTTCGGACAGATACACTGGACCGGAACCGTAAAGGGTTTTGTAGGTCAAAACCAGCACCTTGAATTGTGCTCGGAACTGAACCGGCAGCCAGTGGAGCTGACACAGCAGGGGGGTGGTGTGCTCCCTGTATGTCGCTCCTGTGAGCAATCTGGCTGCCACTCGCTGGACCAGTTGAAGTTTCTGAACAGTCTTCAGGGGCAACCCCACGTAGAGTGCGTTGCAGTAGTCTATTCAGGATGTAACAAGAGCGTGGACCACTGTGGCCAGATCAGACTTCCAAGATACGGGCGCAACTGGTGCACAAGTTTTAGTTGTGCAAAATCTCTTTTCTAGGTTTCTAATTTATGGTGAGCATAACATACACCCATCATGATTTGGGGGGGGGGGATTTGATATGAGGGGGGTATCTGCTTTCCTCTGAGGTTAAATTTTTCTGCAAAATGGAAGGTAGTAGGAAAAGAAAAACAGCACAGTACAGGTGGATTGAGTCATTCAAGGAAGCCACAGTTTGCAAGACCTGAGCTAGTTTGTTGATAACTAGGCCTCTTGGAGTTCTCTCTTTCATGGGCAAAGTCATCTTAAAAGCAAACCAAAGAACAATTTTGCAGGTGTTTCACCCATGAAGAGAGTGATCTTTCAGTGGTGTAATGTGAAGATGGTTTTCCATGGAAATGAAAAATAGAAGGGGTTATACAAAAATGTAGAAAGTGCAAATTATCCATTCAAGCATCTGAAGACAAAATGACTAAAAATGTCTGCTTGATTCATTATAATTATTTTAGTCTGTAGATGTACAGATGTTAAATATTTTCTCTATCATAAAATAGCAGATTTATCTTCTAGCCAAAATTTGGATAAGCAAACACAACCGGGATACATCTGTAGGATATACAACAGAGCCCCAATCACACTATACAATTATATCATTTTAACTGCAATTGCAACTTCTTATGGTGAGAAGTTAGAGTTCTCAGGCTGAGTATTATAAATATCCCTCCCTAAACTGAAAAAAAAAACCCCAAGATTGCACAATATATTGCCATGGTGCTTAAAGTGGAATATAGTGCTATAAATATATAGTGTGAAAGGGTTCCCTGGAGTGTACTCAGAAAGTTAGTAATGCAAATTGTACAAACTGCAAATAGAGGCCTGAATCTATGAATCCTAAATCTAATGCATCCCAACGAGAATAAGCTTGTGGAATCAATGAAACGTCTTAGATGAGTGTTATCAAATCCCCATTGATTTAATAAATGTGCTCTCACTGAGGCTAACAATTGAATATAGGTCAGAATCATAGTGTTGGAAGAGACCTCGAGGGCCATCCAGTCCAACCCCCTGCCAACAAGCAGGAAAATTGTATTCAAAGCACCCCCGACAGATGGCCATCCAGCCTCTTCTTAAAAGCCTCCAAAAAAGGAGCCTCCGCCACACTCCGGGGCAGGGAGTTCCACTGCTGAACAGCTCTCACAGTCAGGAAATTCTGCCTAATGTTCAGGTGGGCTCTCCTCTCCTGTAATTTGAAGACATTGTTCTGCATCCTAGTCTCCAGGACAGCTGAAAACAAGCTTGCTCCCTCCTTCCTATGACTTCCTCTCACATATTTATACATGGCTATCATGTCTCCTCTCAGTCTTCTCTTCTGAAGGGTAAACATGTCCAGCTCTTTAAGCCGCTCCTCATAGGGCTTGTTCTCAGACCCTTGATAAGTTTAGTCGCCCTCCTCTGGACACATTCCAGCTTGTCAACATCAGTATATCTGGTGGTCAGTATATCTTCATGCATTGTTTGGTTTTCATACAACTTAAGCAAGTTCTGTGATGGAACAAAAAAAACCCATGAGCAGGGAAATCCAGGGTGCATCTACACTGTAGAATCGATGTAGTTTGACACCATTTTAGGTGCCATGATTCATGAGAGTTGTAGTTTGACAAGGTCTTTGGATTTTCCAGCCTTAAAGCAGTGGTGCCTCATCAAAATACAAATCATAGGATTCCACAGTATTAAGCCACTGCAGTTAAAGTGGGATCAAATGGCAATGCACCCTCATTGTAGAGCAGTGTTTCTCAACTTGGGGGTCGGGACCCCTGTGAGGGTCACGAGGGGTATCAGAGGGGTCACCAAAGACTCAGAAAACACATGGTCATGGGAAGTGTGGGAAGGTTGGCCCAATTCTGTTGTTGGTGGGGTTCAGAATGCTCTTTGATTGTAGGTGAACTATAAATCCCAGCAACTACAACTCCCAAATGTCAAGGTCTGTATCCCCAAACTACACTGGTGTTCACATTTGGGCATGTTCAGTATTCATGCCAAGTTTGGTCCAGATCCATCATTGCTTGAGTCTATAGTGCTCTCTGAATGTAGGTGAACTACAACTCCAAAACTCATGGTCAATGCCCACCAAACCCTTCCAATATGGGAGTTCTGTGTGCCAAGTTTGGTTCAAGTCCATTGTTGGTGGAGTTCAAGATGCTCTTTGATTGTAGGTTAACTATAAATCCCAGCAACTACAACTCCCAATTGACAAAATCAACCCCCCAACCCCACCAATATTCAAATTTGGGCATATTTGTGCTAAATTTGGTCCAGTGAACAAAAATACATCCTGCATATCAGATCACATTACAATTAATAACAATAGCAAAATTACAGTTATGAAGTAACAACAAAAATAATTGTATGGTTAGGGGTGACCACAACATGAGGAACTGTATTAAGGGGTCACGGCATTAGGAAGTTTGAGAACCACTGTTGTAGAGAAACCTCAGAACACTGATCCCAAAAAATCGGGTTACACTCTACCACAGACCATAATTTCAAATCGAAATGGAAACAAAACTGAGAGAAGGGCTAGGTGACAACATTGCCTAATGACTCCCTAATGATGAATCTCATAGTCAATCTGTTCTTAGTGACAAATAACTTTTATTAGCACTCCAACATATGCCCCTATTAATTTCAATGCTGACACCTTGTAATCGACACTGGAGTGTATAAATCAATCCTAAGAAGAACAAAAGCTCATCACTTCCCCGGAAGACTAAGCTTACCATCAGTAGAACTAACAATTGTTGTTTATTAGTGGTAATTGTTTGCACTTAATCCTATTGAGTTCTGCCAAGGTCCATTGACAAGCTCCTGAAGTTGTGTTACACTGTGATTATCTAATGGGAGTATGGCAGTACTCAAGGTTATGAAGTGCTATTTTTCTTCACTATGAAACATTTGGCTAGTGTCATTCTTGAAGTTAGCCAGTTTAGCAATATTCTTTAAGTTGCAAGAAAGTGTTGTTTTTAATGCTATTTGACATTTCTGTAATGATCATGACTCAATGCTTTGCAATCATGGAAGGTGTAATTTTGTGAGGCACCAGCACTCTTTGGCAGAGAATACAAAGACCTTGTAAAACACTACTCTGAGATATTTTCTTTTTTGATAAGAGCTAAGGTACTCTGAGTTGACTTTTGGAACTTTTATTTTTTTAAAAAAAATCTTTATTGAGAATTTTGAGTTAGAATCATTTAGAAAAATAGAAAGAAAAGAAAAGAAAAAGGAAAAAAAGAATAGAGAAAAAGAATTGAAAAATAGAAACAAAATTGACTAAAATTTCCATACTCACATATGAGTATAAATAGGCATTGTCACTAAAATCCTGGATTTATGGTAGGCAATTAGCCACCTTTCTGGAATGCTTTAAATGTGTATTCCTGTATGGCAAGGGTTGGATTAGATGAGTCTCATGGTCTCTGGGTTGTTGTAGGTACAACAACCCATGATTTTGGCCATGAAAGCCTTCGACAACTCATGGTCTCTTCCTGCTCTATGATTCTATGGACCTTTCCAGACATACCTGCATCAGGTTTACCTGAGGCATCCAAATGATGTGCTATCAGAGTGCAACAGAAACTCTGAAGCTTAGAAGAATGGACACTTTGAGACTTCAATAAAACCAAACGTATAGCTTTACTGAGTAGAACAAATAAACAGCACACACTCGCATTGACACCCAACCAAAAAGAAACCAGAAACAAGACAAAAGCACTGAAGTAAGAAGGACGAATGAAATCTTATCTCTGGATCCTCCCTACACGTACCAGGCACACTCAGGGTCACAACTTCACAGTTCATTAGAGGCTTGACTGATTAACCCTTTCAGAGTCAATACACTCTCTGCTAATGCAATCAGGTTACATTCACAGGCATTGCACAAAATTACATGTAAACATTCACATTACAATGTATTGTAATGTAATATAGCTGAGTCAAGCACTGCTACTGGGTTTCTATTGGAAATGCTGAGTCATGCATTAACTGTATATAGGAAATCATTTGGGTAATGTGTTCTGGCCTAGTCCAGGTGATTGTGAATGATGTAAGCCTGGGTATGTGACAAGTTAATGAGTTGGGAACCAGTCAGAGTCTGTGTAATTGTATAGAATTGTATATAAGGAAGTCATGTATAGTGTATTCTCTCTCTCCTTGTGCTGTGATGCTGTTCGTCGAAGGCTCTATGTAATTGATTAAAAGAACCTGTCTGCTAAGACAAGATATAACTTTGTACTGTGGTAAGTTTGTAATGTCATCTAGACTGGGGGAAAGGCAATAGTAAAACTGACAATAGCTGGGCATGTGCTCAAGTGTCTGTAAAAGAGTTCCAGAGTGACTGCAGGCTGTGGGAGCAGTTGACTGAAAATACTGTGCAGGAAGAAGCTACTGGAAAGCGCTGAAGTTGTGAAACTGATCTGCTGCTGAATTGTGAAATTAATCTCAACATCTTACATTAACATGTGCCAGGTAAACACAAATTAATCCAGAGTGAACTGGGATTTCCCAGTTTACTCCGGATTAATTTAACACTTGAAAAGAACTTAATGTAAGGTCCCATTCTTTCCAGGTGCAAGCCCTTTGGGGATTGACTCCTGGGATTGCTTCTGAGAACCCAGGGTTCATTCCCCACAGCTATCCCAGATCTTTGGGCTTCTAGAGCCCAAAGGAATGAGATGGCATCCTTGCCTCTGGACACATAAAAATGGAACATCAGGAGGTTGGAGGAGACTCTCAACATAGGGGCCCGAACATGCACTTAGCCCTCTCGGGTATGTTTAGAGGCTAAATGGGGGCTGGCTTCATTCTCTCCTGGGTCAATCTCTGGTTGACATATGAGGACATGTACCCCACCCCCCGAAAATTTTGAGGTTGGGGTAGAGATGAGGACTAAATCCAAGGAGGAACTGGTATTCCTCCTTGGATATTTAATAACCCAGTTCCTCCCGGGATTAAGTAATGACTGGAAGGGCCCTATATTTTTGTATCTGTTTTGTTCGCTACATTTCTTTAAAGCTGTCTTGGATGAGTTAGCTCTTGAAAATAAATTCAATCATTTAGGAGAAACAAGCTTATGGAATTGAATTTGCAACTAGTTGTGAGTTTTTTCCCCCCACTGAAAGGAGGTAGCGATGGGGAGCAGTGGCAAAAGCCATCAGTTTGCACTGAAAATGCCGAAGCTGCAAGTGTATAACTTATTCTCTTAACAACTTTATTTCATCTCGGGCATTAATTTGGTTTTATAGCCATTTATTTTTCCAAACTATTGCAAAGGGAGTGTTATTTGCCAGACGGTTTAATGTTATACTTATGTATTTACATTTTTCAGCAGACAGGCAATACAATTCAGGGTAAAAAAGAAACAAGGAAGAAAAGTTCTCTTGGGAGGAAAATGGATTTCAGTGGGGTTTGTTTTTGTTCCCATCTCCAAAATATCTAGTTTATTTCCATTTGATGGATTTGGATGCCTTTGCTCTTTTTTTTTCCAGCTACTACAATAATTTTCTCTTAAAGGGCTATGCTTCATTTCATTCCCTAGAAGGCCACAATCCTAGCTTCTTCCATTCATTTTGGAGCTGCTACTCTTTTTAGCCAGCTGCAGGTCTTTCTTTCATAAGGATGAATTTGCAAGATCAGAATAGGGCTTGTTGATGACCAAGATCCCATCCAGATAGGCCCTATATCCCAGGATCTGATCCCAGGTTTTCTGTTTATCCCAGATTATCTGGCAGTATGGAGTCATATAATCCAGTTTAAAGCAGAAACCCTGGGATCAGATTGATATCGAGCTCTTTTGGGAGGGTCTTCCCAGCAGGGAAGATCCCTGGAGATCGCAAAAGGGATCTTTGACCTTGGTGAGCTGCCAGCAAAAGCCAATCCAAAGCGCAAAATATTAAGAATTAATCTCACCAGAGGCTGAAGAGGTATCCAGTGACCGAAGCGTTTATTTAGCGATTCAGCTGAAAAGGATGCATTACAGGGATATTTCCTCTATAAGCATGCAGTACAGTGAATTTCAGGTATATTTATACAGGCAAAACAAAGAAATCCCGGTTTGAATCTTCCGCCCGCCTCCTGTCAGTCCCCTCTGTCCTGATTGGCCGGCTCCAGAACAGCTGGGAGGAGGCTTGGCCGCTGGTCCCGCCTTCCCTCCAATCGCCGGCCGCTGTCGCTTCCAGGGGGCCAATCAGAGCCCTTGGAGCACCTCCGGAGATTGTCCAATCAGCGGCCAGGAGGCGGGACGTATCTTGACAGCGCAGAGGGGTGGATTGCCTGGAGGCGTCCGCCAGCTGATTGAACACCTTTTGTTCTTCGCACGGCAGGGAGGCGGAAGGGGAGACAAGGGATTTCCTGGGTTCCGATAAAAGATGTGTATAGGCAAAAAAAGGGTGGCTATGGGTGGTGTCTGGATCTCAACCCTGTGGCAAAGAGAGTCCTTTGTCTCAAGGGAGCGTACACAAAACACCATGATTGATTTAATCAGTCTGTTTTTCCGGGCTTTTTGGCTGACAAATCTCTGGCTTTTGTTCGTCTGACTCTGAAAACAAAGCCATAAGATTTGCCAGTACTGATCCATGCAATGTCAATATGAATGGAGTTTCTTCCAAGGAAATTGGATTTCCTTAACTGTAATCCCCAGGTCACATACTCTTTTATAGGGTAAAGTTCAAGAGGGGAAAAGCAAGGAAAGGGGCGAGGGTACATCTCATTTCATTTCATTACAGATCATATATTTCATATAGATATTCTTCATGGACTTTTATAACTCATAGATTTCATAGGAAAGATCCCCGTCCCATCCCCATAAAGTTTATTAGAAGAACACAGCAATTTAATAAGGGCAACCAGCAGAGTTCTTGAGGTTTGATCCTTTGCAACAAGAGCACGCACACACAGGCGGGGGGGGCTCCTTCCCCCCAAGCGGCTTGGGTTTGAGTTCAGAAAGGAAGCCCGTGGAGCCAGGGCACCAAGTCAATCAGAAAGGGCAGAAAAGGTCCGTAAAAGAATCTGCAAGTGATGGAAGGTGGGCCAATGTCCTTTGGAGAACTGCATCTCTCAGCCAAGACCTGGGACCCATCTGGCCCCCTCCCCGGGGCCGCTACAGTCGGCTACTGCAGGTCTCAGGCGGCTCGGACCCACGTGGAGCGAAGGCTGCCGCGGAGAAGCGGGGAGTCCCGGTTTGACAATCAGCTGTTTCTCTGCAAAACAGAAGTTCTAAAAACAAAACTAATTTCTTCCCGGGAGGAGCAGCCCAAAACAGAGAAACTGGGATGGCAGATAGACTTAGAATCAATCATAGAACAAGGCAAAATTGGAACGGCGGCGATCCGCCATGTTAAATGTTTAGTGGATAGCGGGGTCCGTAATGGCGGTTTCCTTATCCGCTTTTTGGTCGAACGCAGATTCGGGGTCCGGGGAGCACCTGGAGGCGCCCCCCGAGGGCTCACGGTTCTCCGGAGCCCAGAAAGGAGTTTATGGAAACGTTCATGGAGTGCTGAGCCAGGAAGGGATACAAAAGTAGCATGCGGAAAGGAAAAAAGTTTCAAGTTTCAAGTGTTTTATTAGGGGAATGATACAAAGTAAGGGAGAGGGAAAGTCAGCTGAGGTTTGCAGGCATTCCTGGTCTTGGAGCTGGCGGCTGAGGCACATTCTATCCTCCGGCCTCAAAGTTCGGCCTAGGAACTGCGGAACTCCCTGCTGCAGTTCATACCAATGTAAAGGCTGGGCTACCGGCAGCGCCCGCTGTCAAGATCCTGGGATATAGGGCCTGCCTTGAAGAGCCCCAAGGCTCTTGAAAAGTTCTCCTGTCGCAGCTATGGTGTTGCTGCTTTATAGTTGGGGTTGATTTCAAGCATTCAAACCCCCCTCTCGGAAGCTGCGCCCCGTTAGAAAAATAATACAATCCACAGGAGACAAACTTTCTTGCAATAAAGTAAATGTTTATGCAATAGTCACAAATAACAGTTTTAATCCATCGATCCCAATATTCCAGCAAACCTTCCTTAAGCTTTTACAGGAATCTATTCCTCTTCCTCTTGCTTTCTTCACAGTCTCACCATCAGCATTCTCTGCTCATACTCTTCTCTATCTCTTCTCTACTCTCTACATTCTCCGTCTCTCAATTTGTAATAGCTAAGCTTTCACACGTGGCTTGACTGTTGCTGGTCATACAATGACTGGACACGATTCTTGCAATCACTTACCCATTTTTCACTTAAGAAATGATCTAAACAATATAAAACTCTGACATCTCCTTCATAGCAGTCCTTGATGCTAAGCTTGAGCAAGGAAAGATGAAAGACACGCTTGCTTCTTCATGATGACAGAGTGGCTGCAACAAAGAAGAGGAGAAGGGTGTTCCTACAAGTGACTTGAAGGCACACACATGCCTTACAACTTGCAAGAAAAAAGGAATTCTGAAAACTATCTGAACGTATTTTTACCATAATTAGAATGTCTTCTGCCAGGCCTCCCACACTCCTTTTTTCTTTTAAGACGATTATGATCCTTATTTTAAGACCATTGCTTCTAGAAATTCAGTAATAATTTAATATTTCCCATTTTAAACTAGTAACTGCTCCAATCAAGGGATTAGGAGCCTGCGGTTATTATTCACTGGAGTAGGAACAGGTTTAGTGTTAAACTACTGTTACCCGTCAAGCTATTGTTACAAAAAAGGAAAAGCTATTAATGAGGCTTCTTCTCCTCATATTTTGTGGTAAGGACCCATGAGAGAACTTAATAAAAAGAGAGGGAGAGAGAAAGATTTGTGTGTGTGTGTGTGTGGCTTCATTCAAGTCAGCAGATAAGGGTGGAAATTACTGTTCCCTAGAGAAACATCAAATGTTCTTGGAGTGAGGGGGGTAACAGTTTCCCTGTGTCTTAATATGTTAAAAAAGTTTAAGAATTGTGCATTCTGGACATTTAAAACATGAAGAAACAACAAAAAAAGAAAAACAGAGCACACATACATGTATGTTCTTTGCAAGAGAAATACAGACATTAAGATAAACCAACAAATCTCTTCTGAGGATCTTATTTGATGAGAGCATGATTGGATGACAGCAGTGCATGTTGCAGCACGACCTCAAGAAACCTTAACTAAAATCATATATCACAGTTGTGTTGCATAAAACTCTGCATGTGAAGTTACGGAAGAATTATTACGTGCAACTTTTGTGTTGAACAGCTATGTTGCACAGCTGAAGAGAGACAACAAAATGTGCATGTGGATCAATGTGTAACTCACACCCACATGCAATGCACATGTAAAGTGATGTGTGCTGCACATGCATGTCCATGCACCCATACACAACATAACCTTGAACTGAATACAGATAATCTTCATCAGAAACAAAATATCTGATGCACACCAGTAGAGATGTGCATTATTTTCGTTAATCTTGTAAGTTGTATCAAATTTGTTAAATTCGTACTTACGAGGCAATATCTGACATGTGGGCATGGCCCATGCCAAAAACCTACGAATTGAAATTTACCCAAAACTTTTTTGTTTGCATTTTGTAAATTTATTTATTTATTTATTTACTACATTTATATACCATCGCTCTCAACCCACCGGTGACTCGGTGCCAAGACCATAAAATACAATTAAAATACAATTAAAAACACGGAGATAATATAAAAGCATAGCATAGTCAATAAAAACATATATCATTAGGGTCTACTTGTTAAAACATTGTCCAATCGCATCGTCCAACCATTCCATTTCCCTATGTCTGTTACACTGTGTTTGTAAACATCTGCTCAAAAAAGCCAAGTCTTGACTCAGAAGCCTTCCAAAGTCAGTTTTATTTTCAGTGCAAGCAAGCAAAGCAAAGCCAAAAAGGCTGCCTTTCCTCTTTAGATTAATGGCTTCTCGCTATTAAGAGAGGAAAAGCAGGGAGAAAGCAGAGTTCCCTGGAAAGAAAGCACAGAACTCTGGGAAATGTAGTTTGGTAAGGCAAGGAGCCCTGTGGCAGAGAATGCAAAAGGCCATGCCCTAAACTACATTTCCCAGAATTCTGCTGGCATCAGAAAGCCTCAATCAGGAGAGGGCAGGCATGTAGCCGGGGGGGGGGGACTTGGGGCTTCAGCCTCCCCCCCCCCCCGAAATTCTCATGGTGGTCCGTGAGGAGGACTGACTGATCCTTTAGTATGTAAATATCTGTGCTGAGCTGGGAAGAAATTCCAAAATGAATGGCTCTTGGGGTTCTCTTCCAGCTCAATAGGGGAAGCATATTAATTAGTTTAAAGGCCGGATGCAAGTGGTTCCCTTGATGTAAGAACACTTTTCCTCAAGGTGAATCTTTGTATCTGGTGGCTTTTTCTTTTGTAGCTCTTCTGATGCCTGTCATAGAATACACATTGGTTTGTAGTGCCCAGTTTAGGTGGTTCAGTTCACCTTGGAAAAGGTGGAGTTTGCAGAGCCTGTTTGCACAGTCACCAGGGCATCTTTTTTGACCTGGGTGATGGTTGGAGTTTTTATGTAGGTATCTATTAGGGCTGGGCAACCACGGAAAAATTTGTTTCTAAAATCAATTCGTTTTTTGGGGGTTTTTGTGTTTCAATTTTTAAAAGAATTCCGAAATTTTTCTTTTAAAAAGTTTGATATTTACGAAATTTCGTAAATTACAAAACAATTACGAAACAATTACGAATCGATTCGTTAATGGCAGATGCGACCGCGCAATACGCTAAAAAACCTCCAAATGGGACAGGGGGAACTTCTGAAGCTTCCCTCTCCCTCTGTTGTTGACTGTTGGTGTGATATTATAATTTTTTTTCCACTAATTAAACAAAAAGCAACTATAAAACTTGCCCCAGACATGCGGAAATAATAACGAAACGACCTCAAACCGATAACGAAACGAATACATAACGAATCCGAAGCATTTACGAAACGAATTTAAAAATTCATTTCATTTTTAAGTTGCTCCAGAATGGTTTGTTATTGCTTCGTTATAAAAAAATAACGAATTTTTAACGAATTACAAATTAACGAAATGAAACCGCCCAGCCCTAGTATCTATCAGTGCACGTAGGTTTTCTGTAAATGGTGTTGCCCAATTGTTGATTGGGTTTGCAGATGACTAGAACATCTAGAAATAGTTTTTTTAAAATTATCATTAAAATCAGGATTCCAAATTGTGCTGAAATATATGCTTTTATTATTCATTTTTTTTCTCTTATTTATATCCCGCTATTCTCACCCCAAACGGGACTCAAGGTGGCCTTACAACAGTCAGCATCTTGATGCTGTACACACATATATCAAATAAATAATTAAAATTAAAAGCAAATAATTTAAAATATGAATTATTAAAACATCAATTAAAAAGCTGTCATCCAAAACATAATCCAGGGCTGTTCCATTTGTCAACTGCTTCATAGTCACTTATTGCACTGCTCTGATTACTTGTCTAAAGCTTGGTCCCAAAGCCACATCTTGAGGTTCTTTTCTGAAAGTCAGGAGAGAAGGAGCTGATCTGATCTCACTGGGGAGGGAGTTCCATAGTTGAGGGGCCACCACTGAGAAGGCCCTGTCTCTTGTCCCTACCAATTGTGCCTGCGAAGGTAGTGAATGTAGTGGTAGCAGGTGACTCCTCTGCCAAGTGAAGGCACGATTCCATTCCTAATTTTAATCTGAACATCAGAGGAGATGTCTAGGTAGATGACTCTTATCTCCAAAGCAGATTCAGCATCTTGGTTGAACTTTAAAAGAGCAATGTAATTTGAAACCCAAGGCTTTTGAAGTAGTTGATGGATACTATGGAGAGCCAAGAAGAAATACATAGCTCTGAGAGCAAATCAAGCCTGAACTCTCCCTAGATGTCAGAGGAACCAATGGAGGCCATGATATTTGGGTCATATCATGAGACAACATGACTCTTGTACTTTGGACAGCTCCTCTAAAGTGCAGACAAAAAGCAGGGGCAGATTCACTCCCCCAGTAACAGGGAAGTCAACAACTATGCATGGATTATGCTTATTATTTTTGCCCTACTCTGATGCTGTATTTTAACCACTCATCCACTCCCTCTCTTGGTTTACTTGCTGAGATCCATCTTTTTATTTTAATGTGCCACATTTTAAACACAGTCGAAAGGGAGTGGAAATGTTGAAAGGTACTAAACAGGAATATTACTGTTACCCGTCAAGCTATTGTTACAAAAAAGGAAAAGCTATTAATGAGGCTTCTCCTCCTCATATTTTTGTGGTAAGAACCCATGAGAGAACTTAATAAAAAGAGAGGGAGAGAGAAAGATTTGTGTGTGTGTGTGTGGCTTCATTCAAGTCAGCAGATAAGGGTGGAAATTACTGTTCCCTAGAGAAACATCAAATGTTCTTGGGGGGAGGTGGGTAACAGTTTCCCTGTGTCTTAATACGTTACAAAAGTTTAAGAATTGTGCATCCTGGGCATTTAAAACACAAAGAAGCAACAAAAAAGCAGAGCGCACATACATGTATGTTCTTTTCAAGAGAAATACAGACATTAAGATAAACCAACAAATCTTTTCTGAGGATCTTATTTGATAAGAGTATGATTGAATGACAGCAATGCATGTTGCTGCACGACCTCAAGAAACCTTGACTAAAATCATATATCGCAGTTGTGTTGCATAAAACTCTGCATGTGAAGTTACGGAAAAATTATTACGTGCAACTTTTGTGTTGAACAGCTATGTTGCACAGCTGAAGAGAGACAACAAAATGTGCATGTGGATCAATGTGTACCTCACACCCACATGCAATGCACATGCACATTGATGTGTGCTGCACACGCATGTCCATGCACCCATACACAACATAACCTTGAGCTGAATACAGATAATCTTCATCAGAAACAAAATATCTGATGCACACCAGTAGAGATGTGCATTATTTTTGTTAATCTTGTAAGTTGTATCAAATTTGTTAAATTCGTACTTACGAGGCAATATCTGACATGTGAGCATGGCCCATGCCAAAAACTTAAGAATTGAAACTTACCCAAAACTTTTTTGTTTGCATTTTGTAAATTTATTTATTTATTTACTACATTTATATACCATCTCTCTAACCCGCAGGTGACTCGGTACCAAGACCATAAAATACAATTAAAATACAATTAAAAACACAGAGATAATATAAAACCATAGCATAGTCAATAAAAACATATATCATTAGGGTCTACTTGTTAAAACATTGTCCAATCGCATCGTCCAACCATTCCATTTTCCTATGTCTGTTACACTGTGTTTGTAAACATCTGCTCAAAAAGCCAAGTCTTGACTCAGAAGCCTTCCAAAGTCAGTTTTATTTTCAGTGCAAGCAAGCAAAGCAAAGCCAAAAAGGCTGCCTTTTCTCTTTAGATTAATGGCTTCTCTCTATTAAGAAAGGAAAAGCAGGGAGAAAGCAGAGTTCCCTGGAAAGAAAGCACAGAACTCTGGGAAATGTAGTTTGGTGAAGCAAGGAGCCCTGTGGCAGAGAATGCAAAAGGCCATGCCCTAAACTACATTTCCCAGAATTCTGCTGGCATCAGAAAGCCTCAATCAGGAGAGGGGAGAGATTTGTCTCTCCATAGCAGCAGACAGCTAGAGTTCCAATAAATTGTTGAATCTGCAAAGAGGAGGACTGACTGATCCTTTAGTATGTAAATATCTCTGCTGGGCTGGGAAGAAATCCCAAAATGAATTGCCCTTGGGGGTCCCTTCCAACTCAATAGGGGAAGCGTATTAAGTAGTTTAGAGGCTGGATGCAGTCAGTGGTTCCCTTGATGTAAGAACACTTTTCCTCAAGGTGAATCTTTGTATCTGGTGGCTTTTTCTTTTGTAGATCTTCTGATGCCTACAATTGAATACACATTGGTTTGTAGTGCCCAGTTTAGGTGGTTCAGTTCACCTTGGAAAAGGTGGAGTTTGCAGATCCCGTTTGCACGGTCTACTAGGGCTTCTTTTTTGACCTAGGTGATGGTTGGAGTTTTTATGTAGGTATCTATCAGTGGACATAGGTTTTCTGTAAATTGTGTCGCCCAATTGTTGATTGGGTTCGCAGACGACTAGAACATCTAGAAACAGTTTTTTTTATTATCATTAAAATCAGGATACCAAATTGTGCTGAAATGTATGCATTTATTATTCATTTATTTCACTTATTTATATTCCACTATTCTCACCCCAAACGGGACTCAAGACACCCTTACAACAGTCAGCATTTTGATGCTGTACACACATATATCAAATAAATAATTACAATTAAAACCAAATAATTAAAACATGAATGATTAAAACATCAATTAAAAAGCTGTCATCCAAAATATAATCCAGGGCTGTTCCATTTGTCAACTGATTCATAGTCACTTATTGCACTGCTCTGATTACTTGTCTAAAGCTTGGTCCCAAAGCCACATGTTGAGTTTTTTTCTGAAAGTCAGGAGAGAAGGAGCTGATCTGATCTCACTGGGGAGGGAGTTCCATAGTTGAGGGGCCACCACTGAAAAGGCCCTGTCCCTTGTCCCTACCAATTGTGCCTGCGAAGGTAGTGAATGTAGTGGTAGCAGGTGACTCCTCTGCCAAGTGAAGGCACGATTCCATTCCTAATTTTAAACTGAACATCAGAGGAGATGTCTAGGTAGATGACTCTTATCTCCAAAGCAGATTCAGCATCTTGGTTGAACTTTAAAAGAGCAATGTAATTTGAAACCCAAGGCTTTTGAAGTAGTTGATGGATACTATGGATAGCCAAGAAGAAATAAATAGCTCTGAGAGCAAATCAAGCCTGAACTCTCCCTAGATGTCAGAGGAACCAATGGAGGCCATGATATTTGGGGCATATCATGAGAGAACATGACTCTTGTACTTTGGACAGCTCCTCTAAAGTGCACACAAAAAGCAGGGGCAGATTCACTTCCCCAGTAACAGTGAAGTCAACAACTACGCATGGATTATGCTTATTATTTTTGCTCTACTCTGAAGCTGTATTTTAACCACTCATCCACTCCCTCTCTTGGTTTACTTGCTAAGATCCATCTTTTTTTTAATGTGCCACATTTTAAACACAGTCGAAAGGGAGTGGAAATGTTGAAAGGTACTAAACAGGAGTGCTCTTTTATGCTATAATCACTCCTGTGAACACCTGTGAACTTTTGAATTTAATTGGTCTACAGCTGGTCCTCAATCTTTGTTGTAAATGGATAGTGAGAAGGCATACACAAGAAACAGCTTGATTTACTATCTAGTTATGATGTTTCCCTTTGTGATTGTCTCCTGCTTGTTTCACTTCACTTCTGAAAGGTTTTGTTGTTCTTTTATCCTCAATGTGTTAATGTTCCAGAGGAATTCTTAACTAACATTTCATTCTAGTATAGTTCTTGGTTATGAATTCCTAAACAGTTTAGATGGAAATTATCAGAAAAATCAAATATATCAATATATGTGAGAGAAAGCCACAGGGAGGAGGGAGCAAGCTTGTTTTCTGCTTCCCTGGAGATTAGGACGCGGAACAATGGCTTCAAACTACAAGAGAGGAGATTCCATCTGAACATGGGGAAGAACTTCCTGACTGTGAGAGCTGTTCAGCAGTGGAACTCTCTGCCCCGGAGCGTGGTGGAGGCTCCTTCTTTGGAAGCTTTTAAACAGAGGCTGGATGGCCATCTGTCGGGGGTGATTTGAATGCAATTGTCCTGCTTCTTGGCAGAATGGGGTTGGACTGGATGGCCCATGAGGTCTTTTCCAACTCTAGGATTCTATGATTCTGTGATTCTATGAACCTGCCCAATTTTTATGATCATTGTGAGAAGGCATCCTCTTGGCCCTTTTCCCTCTTTACTATGTCATTGTATATGATGGGACTTGAGCATCTGTGGGTTTGGGTACCCATGGTTGGGGGAGGGGGAAGTATTTTTTGTTATAATTCATCCTGTGAACTTTCTTAAGGATTCTTGTAGGAAGAAAGGAGGGAGAAGAGAGAGAGGAGGGGGGATCGAACATTATGCATGTACTTTAACTACTCTTCCTATAGTAAGCCTTCACTGAGATTTTGCATAGAAAGCCCAGTTTGTATCATAGCTACTAGTCATCTGCATTCGGGACTTACCTCAATCGGTTTCATGTCCTGGCTTTTGGAGAACACCCCAATCCATTTTCGTCTGAGCCAGATATATATATATATTAGGCTTGGGTAACCACGGAAAAATTTGGTTCTAAACTCGTTTTGTTTTTAGGGGGCCCTTGCGTTTCGTTTTTTAAAATAATTCCGAAATTTTCCTTTAAAAAATTTCAAAATTTACAAAATTTCGTAAAATTACGAATCGATTCGTTAATGGTGGACGAGATTGCGCAATATGCTAAAAAAACTTCCAAATGGAACAGGGGTTACTTCTGAAGCTTCCCTCTCCCTCTGTTGTTGACTGTTGGTGTGAGAAAACAAACAACAACTATAAAACTTGCACCAGACATGCGAAAATAATTACGAAATAATTACGAAATAAATTGAAAAAATTGTTTCGAATCTTAATTACTCCTCACACTATTCCTGCATGGCTCAATATTGGATCGTAAGCTAATTTAAATATGAAATTATAATAAATTACAAAATTAACAAACGAAACCCCCCAAGCCTAATATATATATATATATATATATATGTTTTCAGGGCTGAAAGATTTGTTTTCCTTTGGCCCATTCTTTTTGGGCCTATGCACCCAGGCCTTGCAGGACCTGCAGCCAAACATTGGGAAAGGAGCACTCCTTACTCGGTGCTCAGCTGCTAGCACCCTGGTGCTTTGGGCCTATGCACCTGCAGATGAGTGCCGAGTAAGGAGAACTTCTTACTTGATGCTCTGTTGCAGGCCCTGCAAGCCCCAAGTGGATAGGCCCAAAGCTTGCACACTTAGCCCCCAGTGCTTTGGACCTATGGTTGCTGGCTTTGGGACTATGTGCTTGAGCCTGGCAGGACCTGCAGCCAAGTGCCGAGTAAGGAGCACTCCTTACTCAGCGCTCTATTGCAGTCCCTGCCAGACCCCAGGCAACTGATCCGAAAAGCAGGCTTGGAGCCAGTACCCGCTCCCGCATGTCTTTCTTTTTGATTGTTTTTTCGTTCCAGGAGGGTCCTTTCCATTTTATGCCATCCAAATGGCCAGAACAAAACAGAAACATGAATCAAATGAATGGGACAAATTTTGGGCCCATGACTAATAGCTACATCTCCATGAGTACATATCATGAAGCTAGATCCCAGATCACAGAGATCAGTGAGGATTTGAATCCATTTTATATTGAAATTTGTAAAATTGGCAACATTTGAGTGAAACTACAGCTTTCTTAATCTTTTAAATCTTTTAATCTCCCTTTTTAAAAGGAAGAGGGGCCGACCAAGGGCAAGATGGATGGATGGCATCCTTGAAGTGACTGGACTGACCTTGAAGGAGCTGGGGGTGGTGACGGCTGACAGGGAGCTCTGGCGTGGGCTGGTCCATGAGGTCACGAAGAGTTGGAGATGACTGAACGAATGAACAACACAACACAGCTTTCTTAGTCCTTAGTTTTTTAATCAAAGTGTTCACAATTCAGAAATTTCTTTATTATTCTGACTAAAATAACTTGAAACTTGTGAAGAAAGAATCCTAGAGTTTTGGAGAACATAGAATAAAACAAATTACCAATTCCTTCACCCAAAAACATTTAAAAGTCAAATTTACATGTGATGGGGCTTTGTTTGTAACATATTTCACCTTGCTTATGGTTTTATAAGGAACATTTTTTTCATATCTCCATCTATTAATGAAGTAGCCAGTGCTGCCCAAGATTTATGCAGAGACCCTTTCATCTCACCATTGCCCTGCTATATGCCTATATACAGAATGCAAGATTGATGGAGATTTCTCGCCCACCTGTCTGCAGTAGATAGAATCTCATTTATTCGTATTTTATTCACATATGGAAGCAATTAGATGCTCTCTTTCATCAGTTATTAAAATTGCTCCATAACTTTAAATGAGATAAATCTTTCTCAAAAAGAGGCGCTCATTTGAAAGGCACTGCGAAACAACCAGTACAAAAGGCTTGAATTTTGCAGTAGATGTTCTCCAAGACACAGCCTCTTGATCCATGCAAATTAACACAATTTCATTTCCATCATGCACTCCTGCCACACCCCTGTCATTGCAAATGATGGGGCTGTTGGAATTATGCAAGCATTTCAACTGGAACAACAACAAAAACAAACCCTTATTTGGCAGTTCATGGTGAACTGGGACATTTCTTTTGTCTGTGGTGTCAAACCCATTATTTTGACCTTAATCTTCAGCTTCTAGCTCTGTAACACATCTGTCACATATTGAGAACAATAAAAGATAAACATGGATGACTCGCATACAAAATCAGAGAGAATTATTATGGTGGATCAAAGAGATGTGAAGAACTAAATACATTAAATCCATTTGAAAATGACTGTGGTCGCTCATTGATGGCAAGCTCTATGGCTTGAAGAAGATGAAGTGGTAAGCAGGTTACGATTCTTTAGGTCCTGGGGTTGTGTCAGTTGTTGTTATTCTTACTTTCTGAGGCCATCTTTGTTTTTCTAGAAGAAGTGTGACGGTACGAGTGGCACCACCTATGTGTAGAACTGTTATTTGCAAGATTTAAACTGTTGTATCATGCTTAATTCTGCCTTTTTACCCTGTATATGTATAGTTGGATGGATTGGTTACTTATAGCTGTCAATCAGTACTGTTTGGCTCCACCTCTTCCTGCAGGAGGGGAGTGCTTCCTTTCTTTTCATTCTGCCATCAGAGTTTCTACCAGATGGATGTGAGTAAGAGACTTGACTCTAAAAGACCCTGATTTAAATGACCTCCCAGCACCAGTTCTGAGGTTTTTTACCCTTGAGAGTTGTGCTTCATGTTCAGACAAACCTGAACGACGTTGGAAGTCTCAAGCACCTTCAAACTGGTTCTTTTGGCACCAAAGGAAGATCCTGAGTCTTCAAACATAGGCCATCTGAACTGGGGTTGTGGTTTGCTCTGGCATTCACAATCATTGAGGAAAGAGGAAACTTGGAAAGGCTTCTCAGCTTCAAACACCTTGGACCCAGGATTAACTGAGACTGTAACATATATTTTCCTTCACCTCTCTGAAGTTTCCAGCTCATTGCTTTAAAGAAATAACTCTTTGTGATCAAATAACTTATTTTGAGTTATTTACAGCATTTTGGGTTTTTGAGAGTTCCAGTTTCCTATAGGAGGGCAAGAAGCAATCCCCTGGGGAAAGATGCCATGTCCATGCCTCCTTCATTAAGAATAATAGCCCCCAGGCGCAACGGCACAAGAAGGGTTAGGACAGGAAACATAATGATGGATTAGAATTGTGAATTAGGAACAGAGATATATTGAAGCCAGGGCTCATGGTGTCTAAGCCCTTGGGCCGTTTGGATGACCAACACTAGGACATAATCTGCCACTCTATTCTGTTCGGGAACAGCCTCCTCCTCCACCTTAACTTTATTTGTTTCCTACCCTTTCCTCAAATTGGAATTCAACTCTGCTCCCAAATTAAAATGATTACAGTGTAATTAAAAATGTGCAAAAAGTCAACATTAGAATTAATTAATAGAATTAAACCATTAACCACATTTAAAACAGAAGCTTTATTTAAAACATAAATAAAATTGAATCATGTTTAAAACATAAAGCATAAACTTTTCAAAATGTTTAATTCAAAAAACAGTTCAAACAGTACAGTGTAAAACAACGCGGAATCTTTTTCTAGTCATTTTGTTAAAGTTTTCAGGTCTAAAAGTCTCTCTGAATAATGTATTGTCAAAGGCTTTCATGGCTGGAATCACTATGTTCTTGTGGGTTTTTTCGGGCTATATGGCCATGTTCTAGAGGCATTTTCTCCTGACGTTTCACCTGCATCTATGGCAAGCATCCTCAGAGGTAGTGAGGTCTGTTGGAGTTAGGAAAATGGGTTTATATATCTGTGGAATGACTGAGGTGGGGCAAAGAGCTCTTGTCTGCTGGAGCTAGGTGTGAATGTTTCAACTGACCACCTTCATTAGCATTTGAAGGCCTGGCTGAGCCTGGGGGAATCTTTTGTTGAGAGGTGTTAAGATGTGCCTGGTTGTTTCCTCTCTGCTATTTTGCTGTTGTAATTTTAGAGTTTTTTAATACTGGTAGCCAGCTTTTGTTCATTTTCATGGTCTCCTTCTTTCTGTTGAAGTTGTCCACATGCTTGTGGATTTCTCTCTGAATAAAAAAAATGTTCACCTGCTGATAAAAGAGCAGCAAAGAAGGCACCATACTAGACTTCTTAGAAAGACTATTACAAAGTCTAGAGGCAACCAGTGTTATGCAGGTTGAGGGTCAGAGAAAGGGGCCCCTTCTGTGGATTTCAGGCTCTGGGCAAGGTTGTATGGGAATACAAAAGATCTCATCACAAGGACTTCTGGTTCCCTCCTAGGACATTTCCAGAGGGAGCCTGCTGGTGACCTTCATACAATGTAGGGCTACTTCCTGGGGAACTCCATCCTGGAAATGTCCTAGGATAGAGCCCTGAGAACACGGGTGGTGGCCCATGTTCTCACAGCCTACAATGGGGCTAGCATGGAAGGAAGCCAGGTGGCAACACTTTCCCTTGTGTGATGGAGAAGGTGGCAAGGTGGGCATGGGGTGATGGTTTTCACCACTACCCCATGGATTCGTCACACTGCTCAGCAAATTTCCCAACTGTCACCCGCATTAGTGACCTCAATGTGATGAGGTCCATAGTCTATTAGATCACTGCTACTTAAACCATGGGTCCTTAACCCAAATGGGGTCCCCTTAGCACAATATTGGGAATTTCAATTTGTTTCATAAAGCTCAAGTAGACAGAACATATTGTTTTTTTTATTTTTATTAAGGGTTTTCAAGGGTATTAAGGGTACATCCAAGTTAAGAGAGTCTTCAACTTAACCATTACATAAAATGGTGGGATTTGAAATAGTGGGATTTGAAAGGGGAAGGTTCAGGTAGGGTGGGGGATAATGAATGGGTGGAAATGGGTGATGGAAATGTGGGGGTGGGGGAATGGGTCAGGAGAGAGTTCTTGGTCTTATTTATACATTTTGCCCCATTAAACATTATTAGTGTTGATGTTTTCTAGTCTTCATTCTCACATTAATCTTGAACTACTTTTTGATTGGAGACCAATCCGTCCTGGCTATCCCTGTCTTCTGTTTATTTTCCAGATGCCATGTTAGAGAGTCCATATTTATAATATCTAAAAGTTTAATTATCCATTCTTCCACTATTGGTATCTCTATATTCTACCATTTTCTTGCTACTACAATTCTAGTTGCTGTTGCCATGTGGAAGAATAACTTGTCTTTATTTTTCTCGAGTTCAAAATCTAATATTCCTAACAGATAATATTGAGCTTTCATTTCTATTCTTATATCCAATATTTTGTTTATTATTTCGTGGATCTCTTTCCAGAATTTTTTTTGCTTTTTCACATGTCCACCATAAATGGAAAAAGGTGCCTTTTTTTACTTTGGCATTTCCAACATGTCTCAGAGACGTTTCTGTAACATTTTGCCAGTATACTCGGTGTGATGTACCACTGGTACATCATTTTTAACCAGATTTCCCTCAGGTTGAAGGAATTTATCCATTTTAATTTGACTTTCCACACCTTTTCCCACTCTGTGGTTCCAATAGTATGACCTAGGTTTGCTGTCCATTTTGTTTTTTATTCTGTTTTTCACTGTTGTCCAACTTAATATAATTTTATAGAGTTTAGTAATCCCCATTGTTCTGCGTCCTAGTCTCCAGGGAAGCAGAAAACAAGCTTGCTCCCTCCTCCCTGTGGCTTCCTCTCACATATTTATCCATGGCTATCATATCTCCTCTCAGCCTTCTCTTCTTCAGGCTAAACATGCCAAGCTCCTTAAGCCGCTCCTCATAGGGCTTGTTCTCCAGACCCTTGATCATTTTAGTTGCCCTCCTCTGGACACATTCCAGCTTGTCAATATCTCTCTTGAATTGTGGTGCCCAGAATTGGACATAATATTCCAGGTGGGGTCTAACCAGGGCAGAATAGAGGGGTAGCATGACTTCCCTAGATCTAGACACTATGCTCCTATTAATGCAGGCCAAAATCCCATTGGCTTTTTTTGCCGCCACATCACATCGTAGATAAAGATAAAGCTGAAGCTAAATTCAGTTTTGCTGTCATCCAAGTCTGGGTTTCGGATACCTCCATGAGAGCAGATTCCCACTTCTAACTTTGAAAGGCATCCCAAAATGCTATAAGCAAACAGACGAAATACAAATACAGTGGAGCTCATGGGATGTGAAAAGTTTGGTATAATTCACAAGAGGAAGCAGTGAATATCCAATTGAGCTGGGGAAAAGGCTGCTTTTCAGAGAAATGTGTTTGAAAGCATTCAGAGCGCATGAAGACAACAGCATTTTCTAGGTTATTTTTATTCTGTCCCATCCACCCACCCACAAAGAAAAAAAGATACTTAAGCTTTGAAATTTATTATATTTTTGGTTGGTTGGTTCTGCTCAAAGCTTCCAAGTTCTTTGATGAGTCTCTGGATTATGAGAGTTCTAAATGTCTGCTCCCACACAAGCCGCCTCAAAATGCAAAGCACTTCTGCGGTGTATGTGTTTAAAAGAGTGATATTTCATATGTGATCGCTGCCATCTGTGAGATAGGAAGGCTGCATTGTTTTCAAGGTGGTTTTATTGGTATGGCTGTTTCAGAACCATCCTCTGTGTTTTCAGAACATGCTTAGTGGTGTCATAACACATGTCCATTTCACTGTGCTTTTTTAAAAAAAAAATAATAGAAAGAAACCATAATTGCAAAAAAAAATCCACATTACCAGTTGAATAGGAAGCTTGTGCAAGAGATGAAATCTTTATTTTCCTATATGAGTGCCATTTTTTTTCTTGGCACAGGGTGAAACTATGAGGTGTTTTGCACAATTTTGATGTCCTTTGCACATCAAGGTGCTTTGGCAAAAATTTCATTTGTGAGTCAAACATGATTTTTTTTTTTGCTCAAGACAGCTTAGATGCCATCAACATCATCAGGATCATCAGGATCGTCATCATCACCATCATCATCATAGATGGTAGATATAATCTGTCTGTTTTGTGAGCCACCCTGAGTACCCTTCAGAGTGAGAAGGATGGGATATAAATGTAATAATAAAGTAAATAAATAAATAATGCAGTAGACTTTCAGTGAACCCATGGGCCCCATGGGGAATGGTAGATGCTGGATAATTGTGGTTTAAATAGGCATAATGTGTTGAAAAGTAGGCCTAATATGTTGAAAAATAGACCTAATATTATACCCTATACCAGCGTTTCTCAACCTGGGGGTCAAAACCTCTGGGGGCATCACAAGGGGGTGTCAGAGGGTTGCCAAAGACCATCAGTTTGGCCTATTGTTGCTTTGATTGTAAGTGAACTATAAATCCCAGAAACTACAATTCCCAAATGTCAAGGTCTATTTTCCCCAAACTCCACCAGTGTTCACATTTGGGCATACTGAGTATTCATGCAAAGTGTGGTCCAGATCCATCATTGTTTGAGTCCGCAGTGCTCTCTGGATGTAAGTGAACTACAACTCCAAAACTCATGGTCAATTCCCACCAAACCCTTCCAGTATTTTCTGCTGGTCAGGGGAGTACTGCATGCCAAGTTTGGTTCAATTCTATTATTGGTGGAGTTCAGAATGCTCTTTGATTGTAGATCAACTATAAATCCCAGCAACTACAACTTCCAAATGAGAAAATCAACCCCACCCCCAACCCCACCAGTATTCAAATTTTGGCATATTGGGTATTTGTGCCAAATCCTGTCCAGTGAATGAATATACATCCTGCATATAATATATTTGCATTACAGTTCATAACAGTAGCAAAATTACAGTTATGAAGTAGCAACAAAAATAATTTTATGGTTGGGGTTACCACAACTGCATTAAGGGATCATGCCATTTGGAAGTTTGAGAACCACCACCCTATACTATACCAATTATTTATTTATTTGCTTTCCGTTTTTCCTCACAACAGTGTATAACATAGTTGAAACACGCAGATGAAACACATCATTAAAACATATATTAATATGCATAGTACAAAGATTAAAATACAATACTAATAGTAGAAGGTAAGTTTGAAATTAATAGTTTAAACTTTGTATTGACTTAATATTCATATTGAAAGATGGATATAAAAAGCACAAGCATAAAACTTTAATTATAATTTTGTGATTTTATTCTAATTGTAATTTAAATTATTATTTCTTTTGCCAGTTGCTTGTTATGGTTATCCAAGAATCTCTATTGTATACCTTTTGGGAGAAAAAAGTTAATGAATTTAAAGTTTGAAGGGCATTAATATATTGGAGGCAGTCCTCAGAATGATGCATATTTAATGACATGTCTTTTAAACATGGAAACTGGCAGTCAGGGGGAATGAAATCCAAGGGCAGTACGTTTTTCTTTTCACATTGGCCAGAAATTGCTTTATTTTCAGATACACTTTTTGGCATTCCTTGGCTCACACAAATGGGCTATAGGAACCCCTAGCTATTATTTGTTTGGTTTATACCAAATGTGGTCCTCCTCCTAGAAACGGGTGTATACTCACTAAGTACTAGGGGCCTGGACTCTGAAAATGAACTTATGG
Organism: Anolis sagrei; assembly: GCF_037176765.1. Classification (NCBI taxonomy): domain Eukaryota; kingdom Metazoa; phylum Chordata; class Lepidosauria; order Squamata; family Anolidae; genus Anolis; species Anolis sagrei. Next base: position 10,524,057 of record NC_090025.1, on the reverse strand, counting down.
TTAAAAACAATGGCATTTAAACTGGGAACAGGTTTATTACAGGGTTGTTGTGGGTTTTTTCGGGCTGTATGGCCATGGTCTAGAGGCATTCTCTCCTGATGTTTCGCCTGTATCTATGGCAAGCATCCTCAGAGGTAGTGAGGTCTGTTGGAACTAGGAAAAAGGGTTTATATATCTGTGGAATGACCAGGGTGAGACAAAGGACTCTTGTCTGCTGGAGCTTGGTGTGAATGTTTCAACTGACCACCTTGATTAGCATACAATAGGCTGATTGTGCCTGGAGCAAACTTTCATTGAGAGGTAATTAGATGTCCCTGCCTGCTTCCTCTCTGTTGTTGTGCTGTTGCAATTTTAGAGTTTTTTAATACTGGTAGCCAGATTTTGTTCATTTTCATGGTTTCCTCCTTTCTGTTGAAATTGTCCACATGCTTGTGGATTTCAATGGCTTCTCTGTGTAGTCTGACGTGGTGGTTGTGAGAGTGGTCCAGCATTTCTGTGTTCTCAAATAAAATGCTGTGTCCAGGTTGGTTCATCAGGTGCTCTGCTATGGCTGATTTCTCTGGTTGAAGCAGTCTGCAGTGCCTTTCATGTTCCTTGATTCATTATTACATCTTATTACATCTCCTCCCCTATGAAAACACCATAACCCTTTGGGTGAGGAGGATTGAATGGAAAGTGGCCTCAATCGGACTATCCACATCCCTTTTGTCCCATTTGGCATTCAAAATGGCACAAGAATTCCTGAAGCAAAGGTTGCAGGACATTGCCCTGAGAGAGTTTAGAGCCTGCTCAAATTCACCAGGCTCCCCCGGAGTCTTAAACTTGCCATACAGAGAGCCATTTAAGACATGCAAATATCAAATACTGCAGGTTTTTTTTTTTACAAAGGAAAGATTAAACATATTTCCCTCAGAGCTGCTAAGAGACAGGTTGTCTGGAATTCCTTACTCCCAAAGACTTCCTTACTCCCAGTGAATGAAATGAACTAGAAACAATAGAACACATTTTATTGAAGTGCCGCTATTACACAGTGCAACGTAGCCAACTTTTATATCCAAAAGTGGTGCATTGCATTTTGTCCTGTATGATCAGCCACTCTGACAGGGGATTGTTAGATGTCTTTTAGAGGACAAATGCCACAGGGTGACCTTCATAGTGGCAAAATTCCTTGCATTGGCAACAAGGCTGAGAAAGAAATTAACCTCGGATAAGGATATTACTTGAAACCATGTATAACAATCTTGGATAATGAGATGGGAGGATTTATTAATGACTATGTATCGTCTAAGGCTTTCATGGCCGGAATCACTGGGTTGTTGTAGGGTTTTCGGGCTATATGGCCATGGTCTAGAGCAGGGGTCCTCAAACTAAGGCCCGGGGCCCGAATGCGGCCCTACAAGGTCATTTACCTGGCCCTCGCTTAGGGTCAACCTAAGTCTGAAATGACTTGAAAGCACACAACAACAACAACAATCCTATCTCATCAGCCAAAAGAGGCCCACACTTCCCATTGAAATACTAATAAATCTATATTTGTTAAAATTGTTCTTCATTTTAATTATTGTATTGTTTTTAAGTGGGTTTTGCACTACAAATAAGATATGTGCAGTGTGCATAGGAATTCATTCATGTTTTTTTTTTTCAAATTATAATCTGGCCCTCCAACAGTTTGAGGGACTGTGACCTGGCCCTCTGTTTAAAAAGTTTGTGGACCCCTGGACAAAGGGCTCTGCTTGTCTGAGGCGCTCCAGCAGACAAGAGTCCTTCCTTTGTCTCACCCTGGTCATTCCACAGATATATAAACCCTTTTTCCTAGTTCTAACAGACCTCACTACCTCTGAGGATGCTTGCCATAGATGCAGGCGAAACGTCAGGAGAGAATACCTTTATTAATTACTGTTTTTCACTGATGGGTCAATGGACCATAATAAATATGATTGTTGTTATTGTTGTTATTTTTTTGGTTTGTTTATTTGCTTGTTTGATTCATATTTATAAGTTGGTCTTAGGGGCTCCATAAGCTGGAAATGACTTGAAAAGATGGAATAGCAACAGAGTCCCAAGAGAATGCAAACTGAGCAAATAGACGAGTTCTAGGTGTGAAGGATTTTCCCCTGGTAGGATTGACAGAATTAAAGATAACCACTTGACACAAAACAATATTCTTTTTCTTTGACCTTACTACAGATTCTGTTCCCAAGTGCAATGCACCATTCTATAGACAAGATGACTGCCAGATTTTGGGGGAGAAAACATTTGGATTAAAGAATCATTCTCATTTTTAAAACCCAACTCTTGATGTTAAAACACCTTTCTGAAACAAACAGCTCCTTGTCAAAACATGTATACACTGTTGGTTGTGAAAGAGCAGTGTTAAAAACTGTTATGCTTAAAAGTATTTGATATCAGCTGTTGCAGATTGGCAAACAGTGACATGACTTTATGTTGTCTTGACAATGCTGTACATAGATATAACAGGGAACGAAGCCTTTATGGATTCAAAACCTAGTAGCAGTTTGTTAATCTTGACAATATGCCTCTTCCATAAATAATCTATGCCAATGCTATCAGTGAAAGGATTCCTATGGGAAGAAACAAAACCTGGCATTTATATGTATTCCATTGAATAGTTAAACTTCTACATAAAGCATATCAAGCTCTGAGGATTACCTGGGAAGGAATCCCACTGGAGCATTGCAGCACACCCAAATACCTGGGAGTTACCCTGGACCATGCTCTGATCTACAAGAAGCACTGATTGAATATAAACAAGCAAAAAGTGGGTGCTAGAAACAAAATCATACGAAAGCTGACTGCCACAACCTGGGGTTCACAACCAGATACAGTGAAGACATCTACCCTTGTGCTTTGCTTCTCTTCTCCTGAGTACACATGCCCAGTATGGAAGATATCTCACCACACTAAAACAATGGATATGGCTCTTAATGAGACATGCCACATTATTACAAGATGTCTACATCCTACACCACTGGAGAAATTACACTGTTTAGCCGGCATTGCACCATCTGACATCCGCCGGAAAGTAGCAGCCAATAAGGAAAGGACCAAGGAAGTGACATCTCCTGCCCATCCCCTGTTTGGATATCAGCCAGCATGCCAACATCTTTAATCAAGAAATAGTTTTCTAAGATCTACCGAGATACTCACAGAACACCAACAAGCGAGAATCTAAAAGTGGCAGGCTAAACCCTGGAACCTCAAGCCATTGCTGATACAAAATGAGACACTCCCTCCTGGGCACAGAGAAGACTGGGCGACTTGGAAGGTGCTGAACAGATTGCACTCTGGCACCACGAGATGCAGAGCGAACCTTAAGAAATGGGGCTACAAAGTGGAGTCCACGACATGCGAGTGTGGAAAAGAGTAAACCACAGATCACCTACTACAATGCAACCTGAGCACTGCCACATGTATAATGGAGGACCTTCTGACAGCAACACCAGAGGCACTTCAAGTGGCCAGCTACTAGTCAAAGGACATTTAGTATAATGCCAAGTTTTTAAACTTTGTGTATATATATATATATATATATATATATATATATATATAAACTGTACCCTTGGTTCGCTTGTGATATGATAAATAAATACATAAAGGAGTCTCCAAGGGAGGATATGGGCTCTTATCTCAGTTGGAAATTCATTTGGGGTCTTGTCCTTGACTGTAAAAGATCTGAGTAAGATGCTGAATCTATTTCAAGAATGAGAATGCTGCTTAAACTCAAAAGGCATATTTAAGAATGCAATACAAAGAATTTTAGATTTTTACCTTTCAAATATGGCAGAAGTTACAGATTTCCCATCCAGACAGAAGTCTTTGGAAGCTTAGCACCTGAAGCTTGGCTCCAGATTTGTGCATTTATTCTTGAATTTAAACTGCTGCTCTCCCTTTTTCTCCCTGTGTGTTCAGCCTTGAATTCAGACTGCCATTTCACCTTCTACAAATTTCTATCCCTTTTGGGAATATGTGTGTAGTTGTGGTGTATATGTTATTGAAAAATCAAGCCCCCTCCCATAAGGCAGACTAAACATGAATTCCAAAATCATACATAAGTTTTATTATATTTTTCCACTTTATTTATTTATTTATTTATTTATTTATTTATAGTATTTATATTCCACCCTTCTTACCCCGCAGGGGACTCAGGGCGGATTACAATGCACATATACATGGCAAACATTCAATGCCATTTAGACATACAACATACAGTATATAGACACAGAGGAAATTTAACATTCCAGCTTTTCTGGCTTCATGAGGGAATGCTTAATTCCGGCCACAGGGGGAGCTGCCGCTTCACCGTCCACTTGTGATACTGCGTCCTTTGATGGAGTACTTTCTCATTCTTCTGCATGCTGCTGGAAGGTGTTATGGCATCATAAATTAAATTAGTCTCCCCGCATACAGGGGTACCTAAGTTTCATACTTGACAAATACAACTGTCTTTCAGGCTGCATAGATCGACAGCAAGCTAGACTATTAATGGTCAGGAGCTTTCTTCAACCCAGACTGACTTCAAACTCATGACCTCTCAGTCAGTAGTGATTTAATGCAGCTGGCTACTAACTAGCTACACCACAGCCTGGTCCCTGGGGGACTTTTTTGGTTCACCACCTACTGTGAGGTGGGTCCATCAGGAGAAGACAATGTCAGCCAGAAAAGTTAATTTAATAAACTAAAGTTTTAACCTCTTGAGGGAATTCTGAGATGAGCATCCGACAGACATCAGCAGTGTATAGATAAAATCAGTATGTTCTACATTGAGCTGTTCATATTTACATAACAGCTTCATTGTATTTCTGAGACTCACCTATTGTGCAAACCAGACTCTGTCAATAATCTCATCGTGGACTGTTTTACCTATTGCCTTTGTTTATCTGCCCCCTTTTCCAGGTGGACCTTCCAAACGACACTGACTTCAAACTAGGAAATGACAGCTGTTTATTTTTCCCATTACAGAGGAGACTCTGTCCACCTTTGAGAGCAGGAGGATTCCCCAGTCAACAGGAGCCCATGGATTGGCTTCTGATAAATCAGGGGAAGGTGCAAAGTCCTTGAATAGCTGTCAAAGAGAATAAAATGTCCTGCACTGTACTGCATGCTTTATGTTCAATCCTTTTGAGTGCAAACTGTCTATCAGACATCCTTTTAGGCCTGAAAGCAATAGACCTGTGTTACTTTTGCCTTCAAACCTGGTTTGCATGTTGAGCTGGTCTTCAAGGTAGTGGGGTGTGCCAGGCACCGAATTCTCAGCCTCATCTTTTGGCAAGTAGTTGAATCTCAGCTTCATATCTTCAAGTCATTTCTGATTTATGACTACCCCAAGGCAAACCTATCATGGGATTTTCTTGGCAAGATTTCTTCAGAGGGAGTTTGCTTTTTGTCTAAGGTCACCCAGTAGGTTTGCAAAGCTGAGCATCCACAACCAAAACTGCATCCATCCATCATGCAATGACCCAACAAGTACCACAACATGGGTAGGTGAGCCTATGTTGTTCATTCGTTCAGTCGTCACCGACTCTTTGTGACCTCATGGACCAGCCCACACCAGAGCTCCCTGTTGGCCGTCACCACCCGCAGCTCCTTCAAGGTCAGGCCAGTCACTTCAAGGATGCCATCCATCCAACTTGCCCTTGGTTGGCCCCTCTTCCTTTTACCTTCCACTTTCCCCAGCATAATTGTCTTCTCTAGGCTTTGCTGTCTCCTCATGATGTGGCCAAAGTACTTCAACTTTGTCTCTAGTATCATTCCCTCCAATGAGCAGTCGGGCTTTATTTCCTGGAGGATGGACTGGTTGGATCTTCTCGCAGTCCAAGGCACTCTCAGAACTTTCCTCCAACAGCACAGTTCAAAAGCATCTCTCTTCCTTCGCTCAGCCTTCCCTAAGGTCCAGCTCTCACATCTGTAGGTTACTACAGGGAATACCATGGCTTTGACTAGGCGGATCTTTGTTGCCAGTCTGATGTCTCTACTCTTTACTATTTTATCGAGATTGGACATTGTTCTCCTCCCAAGAAGGAAGCGTCTTCTGATTTCCTGGCCACAGTCTGCATCTACAGTAATCTTTGCACTTAGAAATACAAAGTCTGTCACGGCCTCCACATTTTCTCCCTCTATTTTCCAGTTGTCAATCATTCTTGTTGCCATAATCTTGGGGGTTTTTTTTTTTATGTTTAGCTGCAACCCAGCTTTTGCGCTTTCATAGGTGAGCCTATGCATGTGTGTAATACCAGCAAGACTACAGCTGGTTTTTGAATCTTTGGGAAATGTTTTAGTTGTATGCTCCTGCATGGTTTGGAGTTGAATGAGATGGCCCATGTGGTGGCTTCCAGTTCTAATATTGTATGACTCTATGAAAGAACTGTGTAATCAGAGTTCCAGATAAGGAGGGATAGAGAATCACATTGCTGAAGGCCCCATAAATGCTTAGGACTTCCCTCACCCCCAAAGGATAAATTATTTGGGACTATTTAAAGGTAATGCAGGAAAGCAGAGCAATCATTTTGAAGAGGCAATTTGCGAGTATGATGATGACTGATGTATGCAGCTACTTATTCAATGGCTCATAAAAGAAAGAGCAGCATTGAATTGGTACAGAGAAGATATTGAGGCTATGTATTTCTGCATGTAATTGGAAGGGATTGAAGGATACTTCTGGAAGCTCCTTGTAGGCCTTTGCCATCTAAGTTTCCTTTTTTTTTGTTCTGACATGAGATAACAAAGCCACCAAAGGTCATGCTGCTTTCAGAAGTGTTAGCCTACATATGCCCATGCTGATCCTGATTTGTCCCTTCTTGACATTTCTATTGTTGCTTTCAGAGTCTATATAATGTCATATGATCAATGGGACAGTCCCTTCAAATGAATCATTTGTGCTATGACAGAAATATCACAGAGAGCAGTCAACTCCATCAAAGTTTTTTTTTTCCAATCACAGACTGAAACTGAGTTTCTTCCTCCTTTGTGAGAGTTTGGAAATGTTACCTTTTTTGGACTACAACTTCCAGACATTGTAAAGTCATTGTCTGAGGTATTTGCATGCATACAAGGACTGTTCATCTTCATTTACTTATTTTGTTTATCTAATGAATTTTATCCTACATTTCTATCTGCGTAAGGTCCAATGTAGCTGGATTTTGAATTCCTCACGTCCTTCTCACATGCAAAATAATAATAATAATAATAATAATAATAATAATAATAATACGTAAGTGTACTTCCTAATAGACAAGATTGTAGAAGCTTTGAACATCTTTCTTTCTTTCTTTCTTTCTTTCTTTCTTTCTTTTTCATTGGTTAGTCAATTAGTCTATCTTTTGTGCTACTATTTTGGGACTGTCAAAGGCTTTCATGGCTGGAATCACTGGGTTGTTGTAGGTTTTTTCGGGCTATATGGCCGTGTACTAGAGGCATTCTCTCCTGACATTTTGCCTGCATCTATGGCAAGCATCCTCAGAGGTAGTGAGGTCTGTTGGAACTAGGAAAAAGGGTTTATATATCTGTGGAATGACCAGATTGGGACAAAGGACTCTTGTCTGCTGGAGCTAGGTGTGAATGTTTCAACTGACCACCTTGATTAGAGGTTGTGAGGATGCTTGCCATCGATGCAGGCAAAACGTCAGGAGAGAATGCCTCTAGAACATAGTTATATAGCCTGAAAAAACATATTTTGGGACTTTTTGCCAAAAGAAAAATTGGTTTGGGGAAAAATACATGGGGAGATGTGAAATGGCCAAAGAAAGTTTGATTATCCCTTATCCAAAATGCTTGGGGCCAGAAGTACTTTGAATTTTTAGTTCTTGGGTTGGGGAAGAGGGGGGTAGATTTTGGAATATCAGTAATTACAAATAAAATATCTTATAGCTGGGGCTCAAACTTCCAAAGTTTCATATAAATCATATGCACACATTACCTGAAGATAATGTGTGCCCAACAGGAGCCCCGGTGGCGCAATGATGGGTTAAACCCTTGTGCTGGCAGGACTGAAGACAGGTCAGAGGTTCGATTCTGGGGAGAGCACAGATGAGCTCCCTCTGTCAGCTCCAGCTCCCCATGTGGGGACATGAGAGAAGCCTCCCACAAGGATGGTAAAACATCAAACATCTGGGTGTTCCCTGAGCAACATCCTTGCAGATGGCCAACTCTCTCCCACCAGAAGCGACTTGCAGTTTCTCAAGTCGCTCCTGACATAAAAAAAAAACCCTGAAGATAATTGTGTACACATTAAAGACTTATTGGACTGGAATTGTATACACAATATTTTAATCGTTTTGTGCATGAAACAATGTTTGTGTTTATTGAACCATCAGCAAATGTTACTTTCTCAGACACCTACCTAGACGATTTCGGATTTTGGAGTGTGTTAGATTTCTGATACTCAACCTGTATTTTACTTCTAATAGTGAAACAAAAGCTCATCTCTTCACTCTCATGCAAAAAAAAAATCTCATAGTGGCTGACCTTTTTTTGAGACAGCCATCTCCTTTAGCTTCTTATCAATGTTGAATTCTTTTTTGCCCTAGGCTATATTTCTTGATCTAAATAATTCAGTAACAGGGTGAAATCCAATTGCTAGTCCACGCTAAAACAGTCTCCCTGAATCAAATTCTGAATGTTAAATCAACACCTGCTGAAATCCCATGTGAGGCTTACTTTAATGAAGGTTAGCAACTGGATTTAGGTAAGAGATTGAAACTATGGCATAAATGTACAGTGGTGGAAGCAGACTGCAGACTGCAAACTTAATGCAGTTTGAGACCACTTTAGCTTTTACAGCTCAGTACTATGGAATATAGGAGTTGTAATTTAGCAAAGTTCCTTGGCTTTCTCTGCTAGAGTGCTGGTGCCTTATCAAACTACCAATCCCAAGGTCCCTTGGCAGTTGAAATAGTATCAAACTGCATTAATTCAACAGTGTAGAACCAGACATAGACTAAAATATTTCATGCCCTAATGTGGTAGCATGTCTCTGAAATCAGTAGTTCCTGCTATTCAATAGAAATTTATACTAATGTATTATGAGTTGAGTTTCCCATGGGACCAGAAATTCTTCAGATTTAGGGCTTTTTGCAGACAATGGAACATCAGTATTTGTATATCTATAGTGATTGAGAGAAAGGGGGTTAGTCACATGTCCAGCATCCACCAAGTTTTAATTCAATGTGTCCTGACAAGATCTTGAAAAAAATGGGAAGTGGGAAGGACTTGGCTTATATATATATATATATATATATATATATATATATATATATATACACACACACACAAAGAAAAAGATGTCCCAAATGCTTCCTCGGCAACTGTCTGCTCTTTTTCAAATGAGAAAATCCTCTACCTCACCTCCCGCCTTCCTGCTGGCCTTTCACAGTCAGGTCAAGGCTTTCCTCTGCCAGCATGCATTTGGGAAAGAATAAGGGGAAGGCTTTGGAGAGGTGTGTGTGGTACCAGGATGTGTGAGGACTGTGAGTTTTAAAGGCTATTTTAAGTTTATTTATTGTATTTTAATCTGTTTTTACCACATTTACTATTTAATTTATTTTTTTAAATTTTGTCTTGCACTTTTTAAACTTGACTAAGTTTGAAATTGGTAGCCACCTTGAGTCCCCCCTTGGAGAAAAATGTGGAGTATAAAAAAAGAAATTATTATTAATATTATTTGAAACACAACAAGATGCGTCCACAGCAGTCAAGATCACTCTGCTGGCTGTTGTATTGGATCACACGTCGGACACTTCCCAAGTGTCTAGGACGGTGTGATGTATCAATGAATAATGCGTGCAGATCCCAGTAAGGTGGCCTTCTGCAGCTGGCAGATGGTAATTTGGCCAGCGCTGATTGTGTTGAAGTGCAGGCCAAGGTCTTGAGGCACTGCACCCTGTGTGCCGATCATCACTGGGACCACCTTGACTGGCTTGTGCCAGAGTCTTTGCAGTTCAATCTTTAAATCCTCATATTGTGTCAGCTTTTCCAGTTGTTTCTCTGCAATCCTGCTGTCACCTGGGATTGTGACATCAACAATCCATACTTTGTTTTTTTAACACAATTGTGAGGTCAGGAGTATTGTGCTCCATAACTCTGTCTATCTAAATTCAGAAGTCCCAGAGTAGTTTGATGTGTTCATTTTCTGTAACTTTTTCCGGCTTGTGATCCCACCAGTTCTTTGTCGCAGGCAAATGGTATTTATGGAACAAGTTCCAATGAATCATCTGAGCAATGGAGTTATGCCTCTGCTTATAGTCTGTCTGCGCGATCTTCTTGCAGCAGCTGAGGATGTGATCTATTGTTTCATCTGCTTCCTTGCAGAGTCTACATTTGGGATCTGTCATTGACTTTTCAATTCTGATTTTGATGGCATTTGTTCTAATGGCTTGTTCTTGGGTGTCCAGAATCAAGCCCTCCGTCTCCTTTTTCAAAGTTCCATTTGTGAGCCAAATATAATTATTATTAATAACCACAACATTTGCAATAATAATTTTATTCTGTCTAGCCTGGATATAGGTCATGGTCAATGGGATCATTTCATGCTTGGCCTTGTGGCCATTTCCAGGATGCTTGCCTCATTGGCCAGTCAGAAGGCAAGCATGGATTTTCATTTCCTGAGCAAAATTCTTGGTAATTATTGGATTCAAAATGTCCCTTTCTTGTCTAATAGTTCACCCCAAGTACTGCAATATGTATATAATCTATTCCTTGTTTTACCAGTTTTCTCTTATCCATGCTTCTCACAATCAATATTCATATTGTATGTGTTCTCTGGCTCTACATTTCCCTTTTTCCTCTGAGCATGTCAACATCTGAACATTCTTTTAGCTTGCATCATTCACCACAGTACTACTTGTAGATGTTCTCTATGGTATCCTAGTAGTTTACTGAGTAGTTTACTGCCATACGACTCGGGAGAGTCATTTTCTGGCATTACCTCTTATTCTGTTTTTTTTTTTTTTAATGTGTCATCCTAGTTCCAACAGACCTCACTACCTCTGAGGATGCTTGCCATAGATGCAGGCAAAACGTCAGGAGAGAATGCCTCTAGAACATGGCCATATAGCCCAAAAAAACCTACAACAACCCAGTGATTACAGCCATGAAAGCCTTTGACAATTCATTGTCATCATAATGTTTTCATGATTGGAAAATGGAAACTAGGGAATCTGATACTTGGGGAATCCAGCCAGGAAAAATAACTCAGAGGGGAGAATTCGGAGACATCGCATTTTAGAGCTGGAAGCGTCTGGAAATTTCTGCTAATCCAAATTCCTGCCTTTCATTTTCCTGAAAAATTCCCAGAAACATCCAAAAAGAAAAGAAAAATGCTATACCACCATCTTCCAAACAAGTCCATTCAATTGTTGAACAGCTCTTATAGTCAACATGTTATTCCTAGTGGCTGCATGGAATCTCTTTTCTTTCATGTTCTAGTTTCTGGAGCAGCAGAGTTTTCTGTATTTAAAGATAGATGTTACATCACCTCTCACTTTTCTCCTCTCCAAACAAAATGGACTACCTGCAGATCATCAATAGCTTTCCTGAAATGGAGCTGGAAAAAAGTCTTCCACAGTAAGCCATTAGAGTAGTTTTAGTAGTTTCAGCAAGAGTTGGCTTAACATTTAGAATTTGATTCAGTGAGTCTATTCTAGTTTGGACTGGAAATTATATTTAGATATTCGTCCTTTCATTGTATCTGAGGGATTAGGCTTAGTCTACAAAAGTTTATGCTTTCACCTTCATTCATTGTTAGTCTCTAAGGTACTACAAGATTTCTTTGCATGTTGATATTACAGACCAACATGGCCAGGTTTTTCAATCTTTTGATAGTATTACTGAATTATTTAGATAAGAAGATAAAGCCTAGGGTTAAGAATGTTCCCCAAAATTGAATAGGAGCCATAAGAGATTTTTAAAAAGGAGATGGAAAGAGAGGGAGAGGGAGAGAGAGGTGTCAATGTATGATTTTTCAGTTTTGTATGAGAATAAAAAGATGAGCACTGGGTGCAATTTGGGTGCCAAAATTTGGGTTCAAAATCTCTTGTAATCCCACCAAACATGGTGTAAAACTTTTAAATTGTTTATTTTTGCATGTGTGAAACATATGCAGAAACCACAAACCAGCTACCTTGACTTTGCAGAGGCAAAAGCAGTATATAAAAATGTCTGGATGAATAAAAGTAAGAAATGAAGATGAAAACTCTTAGCATTCCTGCAGTGAAATGATGAAGCCAGCGGAGAGTTTGATGTTGCAGAAGAAGGAAGAGAATACCAACTATCACAACAACCAAATTAAAAAGATTATATGCAAGGATAAGGTGACTTATGTCTGCACATGCCCCTAATAGGATGCTAGTTGCCAATTGTCTAGTTGTATCATCACTATTTGGAAGAGAATTGCATGTGTCCATTGTCTGAGCATTTCCATGTTAATTCAATCAAATTAGAAGACATGCATATCACCAATTATAAATATACCAGATGTTAGTACTTGGTACATTGCCATCAGGATGTTTTTGTTCCTGGCTCCTTTTGTTCCTAACAAAAAAGATACTTAGGAGGATGTTGGAAAAGTGATATAAATACCATCATGGATAACCAGTTCAGTACCAGAAATAAATTGGCAGTCCCAAGAATACAGTCTAGTAGACTTACTCAGGGGTGCCATAGAGCAGTGGTTCTCAACCTGAGATCCCCAGATGTTTTTAGCCTTCAACTCCCATAAATCCTGTTGTTGTTCATTCGTTCAGTCGTCTCCAACCCTTTGTGACCTCATGGACCAGCCCACGCCAGAGCTCCCTGTCAGCCGTCACCACCCCCAGCTCCTTCAAGGTCAGTCCAGTCACTTCAAGGATGCCATCCATCCATCTTGCCCTTGGTTGGCCCCTCTTCCTTTTACCTTCCCCAACATAATTGTCTTCTCTAGGCTTTGCTGTCTCCTCATGATGTGCCCAAAGTACTTCAACTTTGCCTCTAGTATCCTTCCCTCCAATGAGCAGTCGGCCTTTATTTCCTGGAGGATGGACTGGCTGGATCTTCTCGCAGTCCAAGGCACTCGCAGAACTTTCCTCCAACACCACAGTTCAAAAGCATCTCTCTTCCTTCACTCAGCCTTCCTTGTGGTCCAGCATTCACATCCGTAGGTTACTACAGGGAATACCATGGCTTTGACTATGCAGATCTTTGTTGCCAGTGTGATGTCTCTACTCTTTACTATTTTATCGAGACTGGACATTGCTCTCCTCCCAAGAAGTAAGCGTCTCCTGATTTCCTGGCCACAGTCTGCATCTGCAATAATCTTTGCACCTAGAAATACAAAGTCTGTCACGGCCTCCACATTTTCTACCTCTATTTTCCAGTTGTCAATCATTCTTGTTGCCATAAATCCTAACAGCTGCTAAACTGGCTGAGATTTCTGGGAGTTGTAGGCCAAAAACACCTGGGGACCCCAGGTTGAGAACCACTGCCATAGAGGATAAAACTGACCTGAAACCACCTATGTTGCCAAGGTTACCCTTCAATTCAACATAGCCTTCCTGGCAATTTAGCATTAAAAATCCATGTACTTGCATGTGGCAGAAGAGATAGATGATCAAAAGAGACTGTCACTGATACAAAATCCATGTGCCAGTGAAGGGAAAATGAAAATGAAAATGATAGCAGATTAGTAGAGATGCACAAGAGAAAGGAAAGATAGATATCGTATAACCATGCGGCCAGATCGATATCTGTCTGCGGAATTTATTTATTATCATTTATCCAGGTTGTTTGTGAATGTTCCTCAGAAAATGTAAATAAATAAACAAGCCCCAGTTTTACATTGATTTCCTGATGTACAAAGAGCTTCAAACCAATACAAAGAGAGAAGAAAGACAAGGAAAACAAAGAAGAGTCAGTGGTAAATATATCAGGCCCAAGAAACAACAGCAGCATGAAGGAACTATTGTGTCTAAATATGGGAGAACAAAATGAAATCCCTGCTCAACCATGGCTGAAAACTGATATGCATCAGTATCATATGTTGGATACTGATTTGATGCAACTAGAGATAATTATTTTACAGACAATAAATGTGGATTGAAATGAGGGCTCTGATGAACTGCCAGTCCTTAAAAATGTGCCATCTCAATTCAAACTAGGGATATGAGGTTACTTGCCAATGTTTTGAAAAATTATTGGCACAGGGGCACAATGGCTCAGCTAGTCTGCCTATTTACGTAATGGCTGAGATGCTTTATCATAGCAGGCTAGTAAAAATTCTGGGTGCAGAGATATGTGACCATTCTGTTGAATGCCAACATTGTACAACTAAAACAAAATTTCCAAAATGCAGCCAAATGCATGGCTGAATATATATGCATATCCAAACACAATGCACATCTAGGTGCAAATGCACAATATGCATTCATGTGCAATATATATCTGAGTACAATGCATGTCCATGGACAATAGTACCACATGCTGAACATCTTCTAATACATGCCATGTGGAGTAATTCTAGATTCACACCATTTATGTCATTTCAGAAAACTAGTATATTTTTCAGGGAAAACATGTTGTGGATAGAGGAGGCAAAAAACATGGTCATTCTTACTCTGTGTTTGGCATAGTCTGGTGAAAATTAGATTACAAAATTTTAATATTGGTCATTGAAGAAAATGACAATGTTAAAACACACTTCATCTTTGTTTTACTGAAATTTGTTTAAATTCATGGTCACCAATTTATTGATTGATTTTAGGTAGTTGGTGTGGTTTCAGCACTGGACTAGGAGACCAGGTTTGGAATCCCTTCTCAGCCATGGAAATCTACTGGCTGATCTTGGGCAAGTCACACTTTTGTACCCTGAAAGGAATCATAGAATCATAGAATCATAAAGTTGGAAGAGACCTCATGGGCCATCCAGACTAACCCCCTGTCAAGAAGCAGGAATATTGCATTCAAATCACCCCTGACAGATGGCCATCCAGCCTCTGTTTAAAAGCATCCAAAGAAGGAGCCTCCACCACACTCCGGGGCAGAGAGTTCCACTGCTGAATGGCGCTCACAGTCAGGAAGTTCTTCCTCATGTTCAGATGGAATCTCCTTTCTTGTAGTTTGAAGCCATTGTTCCATGTCCTAGTCTCCAAGGAAGAAGAAAACAAGTTTACTCCCTCTTCCCTATGACTTCCTCTCACATATTTATACATGGCTATCATGTCTCCTCTCAGCCTTCTCTTCTTCAGGCTAAACATGCCCAGTAAAGCCAACCCTCCTCTGAAAATATACTACTAAGAAACCTCCATGATAGTGTTGTTATGAGTAGCAAAGGACTTGGAGCAACACAATGACAAAGTCATTCATTCATCCTCTGATGCTTTTTGTTTGTTTTGCCCACATGCACAACTTCTGTTAATATGTGTCTTCTGAGATAATACTAACAGTGATGCTACAGTTATAAGGCAGGGGACATTTCTCTCCTGTTAATGAACATTTCTTCCCCAAATCAAGACAACCCAACATTTTTGGCCGCTGAATATTTTGGTGAAACTGTAGTGGGAAAACCCATACAAGAAAAATCAGAATGACCTATACAAATTGTCCCATTAAAATAATCTTCTTTCTAAGTTAGGCTAATTTTCTCAGCTTACTTCATCTTAGCAGCTTCTTTGGATACCAAATGTTATTCTACGACTATGCTTACCATTGCCACATAACCTTTCAATATAGAGAAGAACTTGTCCCAATCACCAGTGCAGACGCAACTTTAACCCTTTTGTCATTAACATAGATACCTGATTGCTAGAAAAAAGTATCAGTTAGTTTGTTTAGACTAGTGTTTTACAAATATGGTTATTTCAGGTATTTTGGACTTCAGTCCCAGAATCCATAGTTATTGGTAAATGCACCAAGGACTTCTAGGAGCTACAGTCCAAGGTACCTGGAGGACTAGAGATTGGGAATCACTGGTTTAGATACTTGCATTAGAAAGAAGTCCATTAATCAGAAGTATATGCCCAGCAAATGATAGCTGTTTAAATGGAGAGTGCATGATTGCATGTAGATCATAGGTTTAGGGCTATATCTATAAGGATGGTAAAATGTCAAAACATCCAGCCATCTCCTGAGCAGCGTCCTTGCAGATGGCCAATTCTCTCACACCAGAAGCAACTTGAAGTTTCTCAAGTTGTTCCTGACACGGAAAAAAAATCATATTTCCACTCTGAATGAATTTTATTATTATGGTCACAAACCAGGAGTTACCTCCACTTTTGCTTTGCTGGGCTCCCAACATCTGACTGGGAATGGTTCTGTGGGATTTGCTTTCAATAGAGACTATACTGAATCAATTATTTGCAGATTTGCCTGCTATCTAACGAAGCATGACCATCCAGATGGCTGGATGGTCATCTGTTGGGGATGCTTTGGATGCAATTTTCCTGCTTTTTGGCAGATGGTTGGACTGGATGGCACATGAGCTCTCTTCCAACTCTATGATTCTATGATTCAATGAAATCTGCCATACCTTGCACCTATTTTTCTGCTTATTCTCTCTATATCCTAAAAGAACCAGGCTCTATTGTCATAACAGGGGGAATATTACAATATTGAGCCAAAATTTCAAGAGGAGTTATGCCATTATCCATCATACTTAAACTGCTATGTCTATTCTCACAGCATGACCTTCAACCAGACTAACTTTCAGAGGAAGGAGGGGAGAAACGTTATCCTTCTGTATATGGAACAGATCATATTTAGTATGCCATTGCAGCTAAAGGGCCAGACCAGAGAGATCTGGATTTCAATCATCAGTCAGCCGTGAAGCCCGCAGTGTGATCTCAGAACTGCCAAGAGCTCTTATCCTAACCCAGTTCATAGGATGAGTGGGAAAGATGCCACTTACGCATCACTGGCACAGCTGAATGTAAAGACAGCAGGGGAATTATATTCATTACATTATGCAATGCTAAAATTACCTTAAGTTTAAGGACGTGGAAATGTCTGCTGTGTTCCTCTGAATCCAATCTGCATTTTCTTCATATTTTTATTTAGTATTGGGTTGCATACAGTAATTTGTACTTTCTTCCTACACTAATCTGTCACTCATATCTATCATATCCATGTGTCATTTCTTCTCTCTCTCTTTCTCTCTCATCTGTCTATCATCTATCTATCTATGTATCTATCTACCTATAATTTAACTTAATACAATGTATTGTCGAAGGCTTTCATGGCTGGAATCACTAGGTTCTTGTGGGTTTTTTCGGGCTATAGGGCCATGTTCTAGAGGCATTTCTCCTGATGTTTCGCCTGCATCTATGGCAAGCATCCTCAGAGGTGGTGAGGTCTGTTGGAATTAGGACAATGGGTTTATCTATCTGTGGAATGACTGGGGTGGGGCAAAGAGCTCTTCTCTGCTGGAGCTAGGTGTGAATGTTTCAACTGACCACCTTCATTTGCATTTGAAGGCCTGGCTGAGCCTGGGAAAAACTTTTGTTGAGAGGTGTTAAGATGTGCCTGATTGTTTCCTCTCTGCTGTTTTGCTGTTGTAATTTTAGAGTTTTTTAATACTGGTAGCCAGATTTTGTTCATTTTCATGGTCTCTTCCTTTCTGTTTCAGCATGTGGACAATTTCAACAGAAAGGAAGAGACCATGAAAATGAACAAAATCTGGCACTATAGCCCGAAAAACCCACAAGAACCTAACTTAATACATTTTTTTTGCCCTTCCTCTCAGTGTGAGGCTCGAGACCACTTCCAAAAATGTTAAAACAAGGGAATGCTAAAAATCTCATGATACAAAAGCCAATTAATGATTTAACAAGTTATATTATAATGGCATTATCCTTCATAAAGTGTAAAATCATTTCATAAGAAAACAATGAGGCTAGAAACGTGTACCAAAAATGACTCTCTGCAACCAGTCCTCGCACATTTTATTGCATCTGCCTAATGAGAATATTTATTTGCTCTTTTTAATTCAAATTACACATATTTTTCCTATTGATTTTTCTCTTGGTGCTTTTTCCAGTTGTGCCTAATTTACTCAGTCGTCTTTTTTAAATGCTCATTGTTTGTGTGCATTCTGTTTCAATGGGATCAAACTGTGGTGGCCATATAATGAGAATATACTCCTCTGCACTGGATGATTTCTTGCTATCAACCATCTGTTTTCTCAGCATCAAACGTTTGTACAACAAGAGCGGAGGACCATTAATTCAGGGCAAAAATTATCAGACATCTACAGTAGAGTAGGGCAGCTGATGTCCCTCCATCTACTGTTGAACTACAGTTCCTATCATTCCTTACCATGGGCTATGCTGGATATGACTTATGGGAGCTACAGTCCAATGGTAGCTGAAGGTTAACCATTCCTGGATCACAGCTGTCTTATTTATTTAAAAGTGTGCACTCCTTGTAGGTTCCATTCCCAAATGTGTAAACATTTCCAATACAAATGAAACTGAAAGCAAACAAGTGAACTTTACGGAAAAAAATCTATCTTGGTTCTTTGAATTGCCAGCAGACCTCCCAACCAGAAAAAAAACAAGCCGGCTGCATCTGAAAAATAGGTCACGGGAATGAATTGAGTTGAATTGAGTTGATTAGCTCGAGGACAAAAGATGAAGAGACACTTAATCTTGTGGGTGCTTTTGAGAAAAAAATAGCATTAGCTGATTAAAAAGTACAGGGAATTATTATGGGGAGAGGAATGAGTGAGGAGGAGAATATGTGTAGAAGCATGTAACCACCATACATTCCTAGAGAGATGCAATGTAGTCATTCATTAATTTATTTTTCAGATAGACAGTGGCTGCCTGAGTCTCTGGGGGCATCTACGTGGTAGAATTAATGCAGTTTGGCATCAATTTAACTACCATGGCTCAATGATATGGAACCATGGGAACTCTTTTGCAGCAAATTCAAAAACATCTCCTCTGCAATCTACTACTGACTTTTATCGCTTCGCACCTTCCTGGGCCTTTCCAGAACAACGCTGACGGCGGCAGTAAGGGCTGAGCTAGGAATACTCCCAGTAAAAGCTCAAATTTTAATGAGACAAAAGTAAACTCTATGGATCCCAGTAGACTTCCTTGCCTATGTCTAGAGGATCAAGTCCAGCATGACCAGAAGTCATCGTGGATGGCGGCTCTGAATAATGAGCTGGCTGGATTCGGTCTGCCTTTGCAATTTCTGGGTGTTTTGGGTCCAGGGGCAGGGCAAGTGCTCAAGCGGCGCATTAGGGATGTCTATGCACAGCTGGACCTAGAGAGCATAGGTAGGTCTTCAGCCACAAGGTTTTTAGCTTCCCACAAAAGGAATATTCATTTAGAGCACTACCTAACTATTCCACTTCCTCTACCCTTAAGAAGAATATATACTAGGGCTAGGTTTGAACAACTCAGTACCATGGTGCAAACCGGGCGCTACTGTAACATCCCAAGAAGGGAGAGATTCTGCATCTGGGGAGAACAAACAGTGGAAGACATTGAACATTTCTTAATTGACTGTCCAGCATATACTGAACTGCGAGACAGATATTTACATCCAATATTTTCCAACTGCAGGTCCCCCAACAGAAATGATATTCTGACATCCCTCTTGCAAGGGCAGGAAAGATCCAGCATAATCAGAGTAAACCTTTTTACTCTGAAAGCTATTAAGAAAAGAGCAGATTTCCTGAAAGAAGAACCAGGAAAATAAGATTCTGACTATAAATAGAAGGTTGGCTGCTGTCTTCACCTTGTTGCCTTGTTTTTTACTCGTGTTTTATTTTGAAATGGTCATATGACTGATCAAATAAATAAATTATTATTATTATTATTATTATTATTATTATTACTGACTTTTATTTTTATCTTGTTGTCAAGTCGTGATACCTCCGTTCCCAAAGGTTTATGAACATTAAAGAGACTCCAAGCAAGATATATAATTTTTTCTTTAATTTTTAAAGCACACGTGGTCCCAAAAGTATGCAGTTTTGAAGAAAATAGGGTATCTGGGGTGGACCAAGCAGCAGCTGTACCCTTAAACTCTTATAATATCTAACCTATCAATAAATGTATCCACTTGATATTTTGTGTGAAATTTGTATCATTTGTTTGTGTCAGTTCCAAAATGTGAAAAAGGTATAAATGTATGGGGCAGTCTCCAATGGAATACCTACAACTAGGGGTGTGAGACAGGGATGTTTGTTGGCTCCGTTCTGTTTTAATTTTTATATTAATGATATTGTGGAATATTTGAATATGAAAGAATGTCACAGTCCAAAGATTATGGATAGGGAGACAAATATCTTGATATATGCAGATGACATAGTATTGTTATCCACCACCCCAATCGGGTTAAGGAGGTCCCTGCAAAAACTTAGCCAATATTGTACTGAAAATGCCCTCACTATAAGTAAAGAAAAATCCAAAATAATGGTTTTTGGTAAGAAAGCTAAGGCTTCCAACTGGCACCTTGACGGGCACAAAGTGGAGCAAGTGAGGACATTTAAATACTTAGGTCTTCATTTTGCGGCATCAGGGGCATGGACCCAACATCTAAAACTAAGTATTGCAAAAGCTGATAATGCTGCACAGGCAATTCATAAATTATGCCACCACAATTACCCGGGCTCTCTGCGCCCCTTTCTGAAGGTTCTTAAGGCAAAGGTGTTCCCCATCGCTTTGTATGGAGCTGAAATATGGGGTGAGCAAGACCCTTTACTGGTAGAGAGATTCCAACTGCGCCACCTGAAAATTGGCTTAGGTGTGGAGAGATCATCCCTGTCAGCTGCAGTGAGAGCAGAGACTGGAGTACCCCCAATCTCCACCACAATTCTGAAGAGGCAGATCAATTGGTGGTACAAAATAAGACAAATGCAACCACACAGACTCCCAGCCCTATGCCTTCTAGAACAAGAAAACCACAAAGAGTGGTCATCTTGGCTTAGCAGATTTGGCCACACAGTTAGTAGGTTAGGTTTTGCCCCTCACGAGTTAACAAATTTTGGGGCAAAGGTATGCTCAATTGTATACCAAAGAGCTCTCGACATTGCTGCACAAAATGATCTAATGAACATAGCGCAAGCTAGAGCCACTCCATACCTGGCCAAATTTAAATGTAATGTGGGCATGGAACCTTACCTCTCTTTTATACTTCCACTCTATCTTAGAAAAGTTTTTACCCGGGCTAGATTTGAGCAGCTCGACATTAAGTCCAAGTTGGGACGACATCAGAATATCCCCTACACGAGGAGAACCTGTGGGTGCCGTGAGGTAGATGCAGAAGTGGAGGACTCAGAACATTTTTTCTTAAAATGTCCCTACTACAACAGGATCCGGTCTTACTATCTAGAGCCTCTGCTGGAGAACCATACTTATTCAGAGAATAAGGAGAAATTGCACATCCTTCTTCAGGGTTCAGATAAAAACTCTATTTTAAAATTGACCCTTTTTATCCAAAAAGCGCTGGCCATCCGTGAGAAGATGGAAGCAGAGAGAGGCGACCTTGCTGCCATCAGCAAAACTCAAACTTAAAAACTTAATATGGACACGCCACTAGTTTTACCTACCCATGCCCCCCACTCTAACCCTATTTTAAGGAATTAAACAATTTTAATCTTTTAACCTTTTTATCTCGTAGTTGCTCAATTATTTAGGAGTGGGTTGACAGGCCAGTAGGCCATGATGCCTCGTATTCATATATGGTTTACTGTATGTGTATGTTTTGTATGTTTTGATATGGTCAAAATTGACTAATCAATAAAGAATTGTATTGTATTGTACAGGTATAAATGTATCTTGAAGGTAGCTATCTTCTTGTGCCCTCAGTTTTTATAATTCCTTGGGAAGCAAGAGAGCTATTACCTAATTCAGATAATATCAGGACAGATGATCCCCTTTGTCATCAAGATGAACTCAGGATGTTTATTCATTCATTTGTAGCTGAGAGTATGCCATTCCTGTGGAAGAGAAGGCTCAGCAAACATGAATTCATTAACTTTCTCAATGGAGAGCCAAGCCATTGATTATCTAAAATTACCACATTTGTATTTTGAGTCTTGCACCCTTTGTCTACATGGAATATGACACTTAAGTTAATCAAGGAATTGTCTGCATACCCATGCCACCACTTTCCCCTGATTCATGCCCTCCATGTGGATGTCTCTGGGTCTTTAAACTGATCAACCATCAGCTGTTCTTCTTCCCACCATGGGGATCACCTTCTTCTGTCTGTGATGTCAGGAGAACCCCTAGGAAACTCCTGAATGGATCCTAAATGGCCCCACTTTTCAGCCAACCAGGAGATGGAGTGGGGAGTCTGAACAGCTGTCAGAGCTGCATAAAATGTCTTGTTATTTTCCATGAATTTGTGCTTGCAACTTGTACTTGCTTGTACTTGCATCCTTTTTGACCAAAGGGTAATAAACTTCTTCACTAAGAGTCTTTAGCTGTACCTTCAATCTGGAGTGCTTGTTCTCTGGCCTGACTGATCTGGTTTAGCAGAAGCTCACTAGGCATGGACCCCCTTATCCATGGTCTTACCTGAAATCACAATTATTATTATTATTATTATTATTATTATTATTATTATTCTTTTAGGGTTTTAATTTTAAATTTGCAGTATATATTTTAAATTTGCAGTATATATTTTGGGTTATTAGTACAGAGGTCGTGACCTTGGTTGTCATGTAGTACAATCTACCAAAAGGTTACAGTTACACTAGCCAATGCTTAAATGTCTATCATTCTTGAAAGACCTGTCAAGAAATTGATCTTGGGAAAAATCAGAAAGGGGCATTTTTTTTTGGGGGGGGGGGTATTTTTTGGCAAATCATACATTCCCTTTTGCAATGTTCTGAGAGATAAAACCACCTGCCTCCCATTCTGATACAATTCCCCACCCTAGTTTACATTGTGTATGTGTCATCTAATAACAAAAGTGTTCAGTGTGGCATATAATAAAGTATAGATTGCAGATTAAATTAAAACTATAAAATCAATATAAAGTATAAAACTGGGAATAGAGATAAAACAATAGAATAAAGCTTGCTGTTTGCAGCAACAACCCAAATCTTCATATATTAGCAACATCAATGCTGTATGTGAAGTTCACAAAGTTATCAACTTAGCATTAAAAAAGCCAGCATGTAGTTCCCAACTGCAAAAGTTTTTCATTTCATCACTATTCAAAAGCCTGTATTCCTGGGATCACACAGCTACACCCATAGAAAGGGATTGAGGATATCTAAAGTTGATTACTCCTTAAGAGCAGAATGTCTGAATCAAAATCAGAGGCAATTTTCACAAAAATGTTTGGGCTCCTTGGAAAAAACCACCCACTCTGTCTCCAAGGATAAATTGTTTTGCCTTGTCAATGCAGACAGAACATCTCAGATTTAATAATAGTATCCCTAACTTCTCATAATTCTTGTAGAATTGTCTCCAAAAGATGAATTTCAGAACAAAACTTCAGTATAAAGTTTATAATTGGGACCACAAATTATAGGAATGGAAGTTATAATGGAGGAAGGGGAGCAGGAATTTGGAAGAAGGGCTGGAAAATCAGACCCTTGACAATGTATTGTCGAAGGCTTTCATGGCTGGAATCACTGGGTTGTTGTAGATTTTTTTGGGCTATATAGTCATGTTATAGAGGCATTCTGTCCTGATATTTCTCCTGCATCTATGGCAAGCATCCTCAGAGGTTATGGGTTTTTTTTTCGGGCTATATGGCTATGTTCTAGAGGAGAGAATGCCTCTAGAACATGGCCATATAGTCCAAAAAAACTACAACAACTTAGACCCTTGACATTTTTTAGACTATAGTTTATTTATTTATTTATTTATTTATTTCGAGGTTTTATATACCGACGCTCTCACCTTCAAAGAGGGATTCGGACCGGTTCACAACATGTGTTAACATATAAAAATATACAATAACAACACAATGCAACATCATTACACGATTAAAATATAAGCACCACAAACATTAAAAACATTATCATCACAGTTATAAGAGCCAAATCATCCACACAATCGCAATCCCAAACTACCGTTCATCCTCCTCCTTTCATGTGGGCAAAGAATTAAATCAGTTGTTAAATGCCACGTTCCACAACCAGGTCTTTGTTAATTTCCTGAATGTCATGAGGGAGGGGGCAGTTCTGATCTCTAATGGGAGGGAGTTCCAAAGCCGGGGAGCCACCATCGAGAAGGCCCTGTCCCTCGTCCCTACCAGCCATGACTGTGCAGACGGTGGGACCGCGAGCAGGGCCCCTCCAGATGATCTTAATGGTCTTGATGGTTCATAGGGGAGAATACGTTCGGAGAGGTAAACAGGGCCGGAGTCGTTTAGGGCTTTATAGGTTAACACCAGCACTTTGAATTGTGTTCGGAAGCTAATCTGCAGCCAGTGGAGCTCGAGTAACAGCGGAGTGGTGTGCTCCCTGTACCCAGCACCCATTAGTAGTCTGGCTGCCGCGCGTTGTACTTGCTGCAGCTTCCGGGCAGTCTTCAATTTGGGGATCATGGAAAAATTATATAGTTTGCTACTTAGTGGATGTTTTATACATTTAAATGAATTCAGGAGGGGGAAAAAGGAGAGCCAACAGAGTATATTCTGCCACTTGAGGCAGTAAACCAAGCATACATAGCATGGCAAGAAAAATGTTGAAGATATTCTATACCTTACAGTATCAACTATTCAATCAAAATGAAGCATCATTAGTATGCACATTTGCTTTCATCTTTAATAAATTGTGTGTGTGTGTGTGTGTGTATATATATATATAATATATTCCAAATAATTGTTTTAAAAAGTTTTAAAAGCCCTGCTTTAGACCAGAACTACTTAAAATGGTGTTCCTTGGAGCAGTCTTGACCCTTGATGCATTGGCTGCCGGCCCTAGAAAGTTTCCAATGAAGAAAGAACTGCACCCAAAAAGGGTAAATAGTGCCAGATCCTGGTACAGTAAACAGGGAAATATTGCCCCACTTCTTCAATAGCCTAAATGATGTTTGGACAAATGCACGTGAAAATTTGGGAAGTTGCCTGGAGAAAGTTATTCCTGTTCCCCTTAACCTGCACATTCAATTAGGCTTCTTTGTTAATGATCAAAACATAGCAACATCACATGCAATGCAAATGTGTTCTAAAAATACACATTTCAGCCTCAGATCTTGCAGTACAGCCCCTTTGATCAGAGGCATGCAAAACACCTGAAAATTAAATGATTTTCTTTTTTTTTCTTTTTTACAAATTATATGTGTCTTGAAGACTAAAAATCTAATTTTAGGAACTGGTGCTCCACCAACTGTTGATTTATAACACTCTTTCCCCGCAGTTGCTGGCAATCTCTTCCTCGAGGATGGTTTATGATTACAGCCCTGTGTGTAAATCTTGGTCAACACTGACAACAGCCATGGACTATGAGAGTAATCTGTATGCTTTAAACACAAAGTCTGTGGTTTGCAATGGACAAAAATATCAGCAACAAGCCATTTAAGTCTTTGTTCCATTATCAAAAAGTAGAAATGTGTATAAACTATTGCTACTCCTAATTCTATCCCTGGAGCCCCCAGTGGCACAGTGGGTTAAACCTCTTAGCTGATAAACTTGCTAACCAAAAGGTCCCTGGTTAAAATCCAGGGAGCGGTGTGAGCTCCCACTGTTAGACCCAGCTTCTGACAACCTAGCAGTTCGAAAACATGCAAATGTGAGTATATCAATACTTCCCTCAGTATCTGGAGGGAAGGTAATGGCGCTCCATGCATTTTTTTATTGGGTAATGATGTATTGTTTTGTTATTGCTTATGTTTTAATTTGCTTTAAATTGTATTGTTATTGTTTTGCTGTTGTTGTGTTGAGGCCTTGGCCTTTGTAAGCCACATCGAGTCCTGCGGGAGATGCTAGCGGGGTACAAATAAAGTTTAATAATAATAATAATAATAATAATAATGCAGTCATGCCACCCATATGACCTTGGAGGTATTTATTTATTGTGTCAGGCAACCGAACAGTTGTATTACATTTTTGACAGAACGAACAAACAAACATACAAAAGACATAGAGTTTGCAAGTTTGGTAGTTGATTAGATGTCCTTTGACCAGTATCTGGTCACTTAGAGTGCTTCTGGTGTTGCCGCAAGAAGGTCCTCCATGGTGCATGTAGCAGGGCTCAGGTTGCATTGCAGCAGGTGGTCTGTAGTTTGCTCTTCTCCGCACTCACATGTCATGGATTCCACTTTGTAGCCCCATTTCTGAAGGTTGGCTCTGCATCTCGTGGTGCCAGAGCGCAGTCTGTTCAGCGCCTTCCAAGTCTCCCAGTTTTCTGTGTGCCTGGGGGGGGGAGTCTCTCATTGGGTATCAGCCATTGATTGAGGCTCTTGGTTTGACCCTGCCACTTTTGGACTCTCACTTGCTGAGGTGTTCCAGTGAGTGTCTCTGTAGATCTTAGAAAACTATGTGCAATACCAGCTAAGCAGTGTAATTTCTCCAATGGTTTAGGGTGCAGACACCCCATGATAGTGCGGCATATGGACAAACCTGGCTCTTCGTCTTAGAAATGGAGATGAGCACCAACCTCCAGAGTCAGACATGACTGAACTTAATGTCAGGGGAAAATGTTTACCTTTGCCTTACTCCTATTCCTACCATAGATACTGCCCCTTTTCCATCAAAATTCCAGGTTGGAATAGAAAATTCGTTATATCAACTATTAAACTACAGAGTAAAACCCAAGCACTTTGGAAAGTGAGATATTAAAATGCATGGATGTCTAGTGGCTCCATGTCTGTTGCACCCAGGCCTGAAAACCCCTAAGTCCACAGCACCACACAAGAGTCCAGGGTATAACCAAACAGTTTATTGTAAAACATTTTATTGTAAAACAGTTTATTGTAAAAACACAGGAAATAATATGTATAATCCAAGAACGGTTAGCAATAGGTGGTAACTAGGCACCACTCTTCAAAACCCTAAATTATAATAGTCAGCCACATTTCATCCAAAATGGATGGTTCTGCATGGGAAATTTCCCAAGATTTTTCTGTAGTTATTAGGGCTGGGAGGTTTCGTTTCGTTAATTCGTAATTCGTTAATAATTCGTTAATTTTCTCAATTACAAAACGATAACGAACCATTCTGGAGCAATTATTAAAAAAAACGAATTTTCAAAAACGTTTTGTAAATGCTTCGTATTTCGATATTGTATTTGTTTCGTTATTGTTTTGAGGTCGTTTCGTTATTATTTCCGCATGTCTGGGCCAGTTTTATGGTTTAATTAGTGAAAAAAAATTATAATATCACACCAACAGTCAATAACAGAGGGAGAGGGAAGCTTCAGAAGGTTTTGGAGGTTTTTTAGCGTATTTCGCGGTCGCGTCCGCCATTAACGAATCGATTCGCTATTGTTTCGGAAATTGATTCGTTAATTTTTTACCATTTACGAAATTTCGTAAATATCGAACTTTTTAAAAGGAAAATTTTGTAATTATTTTAAATATCGAAACAAAAAAAACCCCCAAATACAAATCGATTTTAGAAACAAATTTTTCCGTTGTTACCCAGGCCTAGTAGTTATGTACCCCAGTCTTAAACAAATGGTGAAGACTGGAGACCTCAATGAAAAACCAAAAGCACTTTCTCTCCCAGTTGTACAAGAGAGAAGAAATCTCATGGGGAGTCAACTTCCCCGAAATGAATAATTTTGTGGCTACTCTACATAAGGCTTTTTGAACAGTCTTACCTGGTCCATCTCAAATTTGGTTTTGTGGCAATTCTGATCAACACTTAAATGAAGAGGAATAGTGATCCATTTGAGATCCTTCTCCAAAGATCTCTGCAAGACATCATTTTGATTTCCTCCAGAATACAAAACAGCTGTCTTTCATTCCGGTGAAGAAAAGCTTAATATCTAGAGATGTGTTGACCTAACGTAAAATTACTGTTCCCAGTCCGCCTCCTTCCATATACAGATAGCGAATTGTCAGGAGTTATATTAGTTCCAATTCAGAGGTCGCAATTTGACCCATAGATTTGTGGGGATGGGTTACCTACAGCTGTTACCCATACTCAGGTTATCCAATCCACTCTTTCTTCTACTTCTTAAAAACAGATGGTTCTTGGTCTGCTTTATATCATAATTATTTAATTTACTATTTTCACAATATTTGTTTTCCATAGTGTTAGTATGTATGCCCCACATTTTCAAAATGAACTGAAACATTTGAAGGGCACTTGCATTTGGAAGAAGCCAATGCGTTTTCCAGATTGCCTTTGACAGATCCGGAGTCAAGTTTTTAATATTTATGTCAATTCCTACGTGATTAAAACACCCACTATTTTGTACAGCTTATTAGTTTACTCCCTATAACTTGGCCATATGTTTTAGGGGCTGACATCTTCAAATCATTTTTTGTCTTTAAAATCCATATTGATTTTGCTTCTTTCTATTTAAAGACCTTTTTTTTTTTTGCTTTTACAGACTTTCTGAGTAAAATACCAGTTACAAAATACTAAACTTCACACATTGTCTTTCTGTTGCTGTTTCACAGAAGGATGGATCAATCAGAAGCACTTTTATCATCCATTAGTTCAACTTCTCTAATTTTAATCACGGCTTTAAAGATACTGTCTTTTGAACTGCAACCTTCAGAATGATCCATTTTGATTGGAAGTTCTAAGAATTGTAGTCTAAAGAACACTTTATATTTACTTAGGTGATCCCTCATTGTCTGAGTAAGATTGGCCTCCAAATGCGGTGTCTTGGCAGTAGGTACATAGGTGATTGTGGAGCCCTATTTTTGACCCGCATGTTCTCTCGCAGTGAGTACATCGGTTTCCAGCTGAAAGGTGGTCCCGGTCGGGATTGACTTGACGCACCTTCCTCTTGGTACATCTCACTCTTTCACCCTCCATTTGTGCCTTTTCAAATTCTACAGCACTGCTGGTCTCAGCTGACCTCCAGCTAGAGGGCCAGGGCTTCCCAGTTCTCGCCACAGTTTTTAAGGTTGACTTTTCCTGTCCTCGAACTTTCCATTTTCTGTTCGGAGTAGAGTAACTGCTTTGAAAGATAGTGATGGGCATTCAGACAACGTGGACAGTCCAGCGGAGTTAAGGATATGAGGAGGAAGGGATGGAGGAAATGGAGGAGGAAAATGAACTAAATTTAACTTCAGTCAAATGGATTAAAATTTCTCCTCTTTCTTCTTGACACTGATTTTTAAAGACTGATCCAAACAGAGTGATTGGAATCAAGGTAGTACATTGCATGTCTAGCAGTACTGAACTTATTGGTGTCTTGGAAGAATTTCTTGGGCACAGAAGACCCAAATCAAATGGAAAGTCACCCAGAGCACATCCAGACAGGCCTTTAAACCAAGACATGGTTTGGTTTTACTGGAAACATCCAAACAATGCCTCCAGTAAAACCGAATTAATTAGATATTCTATTAGAACCGGGCCTTCCTGAAAGACCCAAGTCTAATGGGGTATTGGGCCTCTAGGGACTCCCTCCTGGGTAGTTCCAGGACCAATTGGAACTATCCAGGGGTGAATCCCCACAGTCAACTTATCCCTTTTGTTTCTTGGAGCTCAAAAGTACAGGATAGCACTCACCCACTCCCCTCAATCCCTTAAAACAACCATCGGGCCACCATTAAGAGGGTCCTTCAGTCCTCCTGGCACATAGAAATGTTTCACAAGGATGGGGGAGAGAAGATGATTTCCCTCCCCCTCCCCCCATTCTCATGGTGCATTTTTTTGCATGCCAGGAGGACTGAAGGACCACCTTAATGCTGGCCTGGTACTTTAAAAAAAATTAAGGGTGGTTTAGGGGATTTCAGGGTGGTTAGATGCCCCCCAAACCAGGATGGCATCTAGATATTCCCCTGGAAAGCCTAGGTTTTTTTGTGGGGTGGGGTGGGGGATTGGAATCCATACCAAAGCAGGTTTCTTAAACCTGCTTTGGCATGGATTTTTGCACTGTCTGGAAGCGCCCTCAGAAAACACTCTTCCAGAGATTAGACTGTAACAGGAGTTTAGGGTCACCCAAAACCTTTTGTAATTGCAGGAGACTTTGCACCTCCTTCGTAATCGCATCTGGTGGGGACGAGGGACAGGGCCTTCTCAGTGGTGGCCCCTCGGCTCTGGAACTCTCTCCCATTGGAGATTAGATCTGCCCCTTCCCTCCTGACTTTCAGAAAGCTGGTAAAATCTTGGCTTTGGAATATAGCATTTGCAGAATGATGATTGAGTCAATAACGGCTGACCACACTGGCAGATGGTGATGAATTTGTGATTTTACTCTGATGACCTGGCTTTTGTAATTTTATGATCTGTATTTTAATGTATTTTTGTATTAATGTATTATGATGCTATTATGATTATTCTATGTGTGTATGAATTTTCTGCTGTTAGCCGGCCTGAGTCCCTCTTCGGAGGTCAAGACCGGGTTATAAAAGCTCTAAATAAATAAATAAATAACCATAGTAACCATAAGGGACATGATATCCACCACACCAATAAAAAGAAGGAAAGGTGGAAAGAAATAAATGGCCCTCTCTTTTTTGTCCTTATAATGTCAATTGATGGTCATTCTGCACTGAAGCTGATAGAAATATATGTGAGTTTGTTTAGGAACTTCTTGATGTCACAGGTAGTGCATTAGAGGATACAGACTTCATTCAGGGTGATGTACTGGAACTTTTTTTGAATAACAAGAATGTATTGCCATCACCTCCAAACTTAACAACAGCCTCCATGGTAGCTATGGCAGTAAAATGTGTTTCCTTTCCAACAATGTATACCTTTTTGTAATTCAAAGTTTTGGAATGGCATGGTTTTGAATGAAGACTTGTTAGACTTCAAACAGGACTGCTAGAGTGATGGTGAACAGTTATATAATGTACTAGCTGTCCCCTGCCATGCGTTGCTGTGGCCCAGTCTGTTGATCTGGAAAATAAAGTAATGAGAAAGTGTTGGTTTCTAATATATGTAATTTCTTTATACTTGTGGGTAAACAGTATTCCTTGCTGTTTCTTTGTCAGTGTTGACGTGGAGAGTGTCTGGTTTGCCCACCCTGGAACATGCAAGATATCATTGTCCTTCTTTAAGGGTCCCTTTCAAATCTATGATACTATATCTGTGTGTGTGTGAATCATATCTATCTATATCTATGGCTGGATGGCTCTTTGTCAGGAGGACTTTGATTACGTTTTCTTGCCCTGATGAAGGGAGTTGTATTGGATGGCCTTAAGTATTTTCTGTTGGTCATGGAGGTTCTGTGTGGGAAGTTTGTCCCAATTCTGTTGTTCATGGGGTTCAGAATGCTTTTTGATTGTGGGTGAACTGTGAATCCCAGTGACTACAACTCCCAAATGTCAAGGTCTATTTTCCATAAACTCCATCTGTGTTCATATTTGGGCATATTGAGTACTTGTGCCAAGTTTGGTCCAGATCCATCGTTGTTTGAGTCCATAGTGTTCTCTGGATGTAGCACCGGGATTGTGGCGCAGCTGGCTGAGTGTCAGCTGCATTAAGATCACTCTGACCAAAAGGTCATGAGTTCGAAGCCAGCCCGGGCTGGAGTGGGTGTCCAGCCATTGTGTAGCCCGTTGTCGACCTTTGCAACCCGAAAGACAGTTGCATCTGTCAAGTAGGAAAATAAGGAACCACCTTGTGTGGGAGGCTAAATTTAACTAATTTATGAGGCCATAAAGAAAAAAGACTCCGGGGAATGTGGAATGCGGAAGAACTTCATCGGTGTCGTTGATGGACGATGAAAAGCAGCAGCTCCCCTGGCGGCCAGAAAAAAAAAGTTAAATAGCCTTTGTCTGTTAAATGTTGTTTGTCAAACTGGCATTGAATGTTTGCCATATATGTGTTTACTGTAATCCGCCCTGAGTCCCCTGCGGGGTGAGAAGGGCGGAATATAAGAACTGTAAATAAATAATAAATAGGTGAACAACAACTCCCAAACTCAGGGTCAATGCCCACCAAACCCTTACAGTATTTTCTGTTGGTCATGGAAGTTCTGTGCCAAGTTTAGTTCAATTCCATAGTTGATGGAGTTCAGAATGCTCTTTGATTGTAGGTGAACTATAAATCCCAGCAACTACAACTCCCAAATGACAAAATCATAATTTTTGAGTGATGGTCACTCCTTGAGTTGTGAGACGTTTTGCTGCCAAATTTGGTGTTCATTGGTTCTTTTGTTTTTAAGGTACTCATTATGCTCAGAACATTTATATATATATATATATATATATATATATATATATATATATATATATATATAGATAGATAGATTTAGTGATATAGAACCACACAGCTGCCTGCATTTTTATTATCTCTAGGGTCCCCAGATGTTTTTGGCCTTCAACTCCCAGAAATCCTAACAGCTAGTAAACTGGCTGGGATTTCTGGGAGTTGTAGGCCAAAAACATCTGGGGACCCCAGGTTGAGAACTATAAAGGCTCCTTTATGCTCTTTGGGCAGGGGGTAAAGCAATCCCACCACTGCAACACCAATTATAATAACCAGGCAGATGGCAATGCGATCAATCCCACCATCTACCCCTAATCATAAAGGCAGTCTTTATGGCCAAACAATATAACTGGACAGGGGGCAAACAGATCCCAGCAACTGTCCCTCCTTTAAGAAGGAATTCACCCCACTTTGGCACTTAGATAACACTTGAGGGGATGTCTCTTTATTAAAACCTTCGCTGCCACCATAAACTAAAAGAATCAGGAACCCTCTAGCTATTTAAAATGTTAAAAAGGTTGTTTAAAACACCACCAAGTATTGTCTATTAAAAGAGCTTCTTTATAAGGAAAACAGATGAGGTTGAATTAAAAAGAAAAGGGACTAAATCCACAAATGACACTTGACTCAGGCTTAAATTTTAAAAATAACAAGAAAGGTTTATTGAGTAGAAGTTACAGAATAAAAGTGAATGCAGTTGTAGAGGCTTGGCTGTTACAATTAAAGTGTTCTTTGTTCTTAGAAGCGTATCGGTTGCATGAGAGAATGGTTCTATCTTTGTTACAGTTCTTATTATAAAACCCAGCTATTTTCTTCTCTAAAAATAGCTGTAACCAGTCTGCCACAGCCTATTTCACTGTGCAAACTTCAGGCAAACTGCCTATTCTAATCACAAACTCTTAATAGCTTCTCTAACCCTGCTCTATCTCTAACAGCAACCAGAACTGAACTGAACTGACTAAAAGCAGCTTCTTACTTTTCCCTCCAACAGGCTAACTCTGCCCCCCTTTAACAAACCAATCCTGGCTGTTTCAGGGCTGGCCCAGGCCTAGGCCACTCCCCCTCTCTGAACTGGAGCTTTTCCCTCAACCAAAATGGCTCCTGCCGCTCCCCGCCAGGCCTTCTAAGCTGAAACTACCTAGCCTGTCTCTCCTAGGCCCTGCCACCCCGGCTGGCAAGGTAAGGGATCTTGACAAGAACCGCTGCTCTAGGGTGTAGCTAAGAGGACTTCAATGACAAGGATCAGAACGTCAAAACTTCACTATTATATCATTGGTGTCCAAAAAGGTTGAGGGAGAGGAGAGGACAACAGAAATGATGGAGTAAGCTCTTCTAAGCAATTGGGGGGGGGGGGGTGGAGTCATGTTTTCTACTGTTTTGGGGGTTGTGTTTTTCTTGATAAGTACATCAGAAAAATCCAGAATAAATTTGAGAAGATAATTAGAAGGCTTTTTCCAATTCTTAAGAAAATAATTGCACCAGATACTATATCCTCACAATCCCTGCCTGAGACATTTAGTCATAATCAGAGGAACATGCACCCAATATCCTATAATTTAACCATTTGTACATTTTCAGGCCTACGCCCAAAAAGATTCACCACATCTGTTGTTTCTTTACTATAGATCAGTGACTCTACCAGAAATCATACTGAGGCGGGTAGCTATTGAATTGGAACAGCATGTCAAATTCAATCATTTCCACAGTTGCAGCATGAAATCACAGAAAGCGAATGTATTTGGATGCTTCATTGGAAGAGAAACGTCACAAGAGAAGCAAAGAGGCATGATCTCATGCAGATGAAAGGACATCTCTCTGCAAAAACGATACCTGGCTCAAGTGACTCATTTGACATTTCCCTCCCTGTGGGAATTGTTCACAACCGGTTAGATGACCAAAAAAATCATTAAAAAATTGCAGTGAAAATGTGACTGGGACCTAGATTGGTCATCTCACAAATCAATGACTGATTGGGTCACCCAAAATTAGTCTTCAATTTCTTCTCATCCTGACCTGCTTCTTGTTGAATAAGTGGCATATGAAAACACCCATGCTTTTTTAAGAGGAGGGGAAGATGAATATAATCAATTTCCTCATCCTTTGATGATGAAGTGTTCTCTGACATATCAAGACATATTGAAGTACCAGGCTAACAAAATGATCTTCTGCCACAAGATGTTTTTTAATGTGTATTTACATGTATAGTAAGTCCTTGGTCTTCATTGGTATTGGAAATTCCATAACCTATTGGAAATAACTGCACCATAACCTTATTGGAAAGGTAAAAATGTTGTCACATCCATTTGGTAAATGTGAATCTCCACTAGTCAAGAACAGCATGACCTTGCTAGAAGTCAACCCTTTGAACAAGTGATATTCACAAGCATTATTGTAATGGCACACAGGTAACTCAGCTGTTAAACTGAAGAACCATGTATTTAAACTGCCAAGGATAAAGACATGTCACTACAAAAATATATTTGGTTAGCCGAGGACGGTTGTTTCTTTGAAGTAGAATTTGCAGTTGTAATTGCCCAAAAGATATACACTCTCTTGAAACCTCTTAGTTAAAATATGCACTCAGAGATAAGAACAAAGACCACACCTGGAATTTTTTGTCCAATTCTGGGCACCACAATTCAAGAGAGATATTGACAAGCTGGAATGTGTCCAGAGGAGGGCGACTAAAATGATCAAGGGTCTGGAGAACAAGCCCTATGAGGAGTGGCTTAAGGAGCTGGGCATGTTTAGCCTGAAGAAGAGAAGGCTGAGAGAAGATATGATAGCCATGTATAAATATGTGAGAGGAAGTCACAGGGAGGAGGGAGCAAGCTTGTTTTCTGCTTCCCTGGAGACTAGGACTCGGAACAATGGCTTCAAACTACAAGAAAGGAGATTCCATCTGAACATGAGGAAGAACTTCCTGACTGTGAGAGCTGTTCAGCAGTGGAACTCTCTGCCCCGGAGTGTGGTGGAGGCTCCTTCTTTGGAAGCTTTTAAACAGAGGCTGGATGGCCCATGAGGTCTCTTCCAACTCTTTGATTCTATGATTCTATGATTCTTCTTTGAAAAATAACATCTCAGGTTTACTAACTAAGTTCTTGTATATATTCAACATACTAGTTCATAGTCCAATGTCTTTAAGTATATAGATATAGTCCAAACTGTATAACTATACTCACTGAAGTCTGAAAGGAAACAAACTGCATCCACCTCCACTGAGGTGTTAAAGCATACTGCATAACAAAAATGGAGTCCTGTGTCTGAAGCCCCTTTCACACCAAAGAGGTATAGTCAAACTGGCAACAAAATGTACATACAATATAGGTTAACAATTATACATGTTTGCAAACAGTTAGTGGAGGCTTGGAAGGTTGCTATTTCCAACCATTGGAGTTTGGTTCCAGAACACTCACACACTATGAATACCAAAACCCATGTATGTTTAAATCCTACTACATAAAGATTTCGCACCAGGGCGCAGCTCTGGGGAGAGAGAAGTTTGCCTCAGCCCCTGAAGAGAGAACAAGTTCCTGTGGAACTATTTGGAAGGGGGCGGAGCCAGGCCCTTTGCACTGACCTGCCCCCTTCTTCATTATTGAGCCAAGCGTCGACCCACCACTCCCGCCCATTAAACAGTATATTAGGGTTGCCATTAAGGGACCGGGTAGGAATTTTTTCCCTCTGACGCTCTAAGAGGGTTTTTTTCGCCTACCCTATACTGTTACAGGGTAAATTGGGACGGTGTGGCATTAAATAGGCGATCACGGTAAACAGTCAGGAAAAGCTGAAATTTGATATACACCCAAGGCACCCCCTTCAGGGATGAAGGCCATTAACTAAAACACTCACCTAAGGTTCAACTTGATGAGGTGAGGGGAATTCTAATGGCCTAGGAATGGGGAGAGTCGGGTCTCAGATACCCTGGGAGGGACTTCTCCAGCACATTTCCCTTAGAGGTTGCCCCAATTAGGTTCCCTGGGGACCTGGATGTTTCGCCCTAACTAGCCAAGGGGTAGGCCGGAGACGGACACTACCTTGGCTTTGCCACCAAGTTCAGGATCCATAGATTTAGATCCAGTCAAAGTTCAAAGGTAACAATCAATAAAAGTTGCCCATATTTAAACCCAAATATTGGTGTGTGGTCTCGTTATTTTGAGGGTTGGCAGGCAAACAATGGTATAGTAAAATGGCATCCCTTATATAAAATGGTAAAATCAATGTTCATTCTATGGAATCTTTTTTTTAAATCAAGTCATGAATGATTAAAACTATGGATGCAGAGTCCATGAAAACAAAGGTTTAACTGTATTTATTTTTACATTTAGGAATTTGTTTGGGGAAAATACACAAAACAACAAATAATGACTGGAAGTCAACTCCAATCTTGTAAGTTATCTTGATGATCTCATAACAGTTCCCTATTTACATTTAAGTTGCACCTCAGCTGGGGTTAACCTTGCTCAAGCACTCACCAGGAAGCCCAACGTAGAAATAAATAGTCTATTGAAAAAGCGTACACAGTAAAAGAGTAAAAAATTCTAAATAGTTAAGATAAAAAGAGTCTCAAACTCCAATGCAAAGGTTAAAGCATGAATATAAATCCAAGGAGTAAGGTAAACTCATGAGGTGGATAATCCAAAGACGAGGAATAAAACATCCACTTAAGTGATCCAAAAATCAAAGAACAATACATTAGCTTGAGTTCATGGTAAAATCCCCAACACTAAAAGCAAAACTTGACCAGGACATAACTTGAAGCAAGAACCAAAACAAGAGTTTCTTGCTCTAATTGCAAAGTTGCTTGCTCTAAGAAACCAAAAGCAGTTTTTCCCCTTAAAAAGGACAACAATGCATGGAAGCATTCCTTCAGCCACTTTCCCCCATCACCTGACTTGCATCTGGAATTTTTCCCACCCAGAAGCAGTCTTGCTTCCCTATCTAATCTGTCTTCTTGCTTGTCATCCTGAAAAACAGTTTCGTTTTCACACAGAGAGTCCTCTGTTCTCCTAACTGGGGAATTGCCGTCCTGTTCCAACATCCCCTCTGTCTAAACACCTTTAGAAACCTCAGGGCCTGCACCCGCAGACCCCTCATCAACATCCTCAGCTGACTGCACTATATCAAACCCCTCCACATCATCTTCAGCTTGCTGACCTACAACAATTTACATCTTTGCATTGTTTTATTTATTTATTTGCTGCATTTATTAACCGCCGCTCTCAGCCCTGGGGCGACTCGCGGCGGTGTACAACACATAAAAAACACAGTTTACAATAAGCCAACATGACAGTAACCAACATATCACTACTACACAAACATCTAATTACACTAAAATGATCCGCTTCGTCTTATCGTAGAATCATAATCAGTCTCGTAGTCATATTCCGTTCCGGTTGTCATTTCCAGTTACTGTAGCACTTAATTAAATGCCTTCTCGAAAAGCCATGTCTTCAGGCTCCTGCGGAAGGACATAAGGGAGGGCGCCTGTCTGATGTCAACAGGGAGGGTGTTCCACAGCCGGGGGGCCACCACCGAGAAGGCCCTCTCTCTTGTCCCCGCCAGACGTGCCTGTGAGGCAGGTGGGATCGAGAGAAGGGCCTCCCCAGACGATCTCAAGGTCGTTTTCTCTTGATTAACTAATATCACCAGAAACTTTTGATATATACTACCTCTAAGCCACAATCCTATATTAGTGCATTTCAATTATTTTGCCTAGATGGTGTTGAAATTCACTCCCTGTTGATATTTATTTTGTTACTTTTGGCCCAGCTATGATTATTCTCACTTCTTGCTTGAAATCAGGAAATATACATTCCAATGCAATTCAGCTTGGATGAATGAGTGGTGCCCTTTGCTACTCTTCCTCGGGTGAAAAATGCCTTGGGCTAGGTCTGGAAGCTTTCTGATCTGCATAAGGAAAACAGGATTATGCCCCTAGCCTCTTCAAATTGTTTCTGTGCTCAGTTTCCGCATTCATTTGCCTCCCCATGGGTTCCATTCCCTTGTCAATCTTTGAGGCTACAACACTGGTAAGCACTGAATCAATGTGTTCCCCACGCATCCTGAAATACTACCCGTGGACTGATGGAATTACAAGGCCTTTTTTTTTCTTCAGCAAAACATCCCTCTTGAAATACAACTGGGTCTGAATTTTAAAGCGTTACACTAAAAGTGGAGGAAGCATTGGTGCTGATATACTGGGGCTGGATTCAATTTGCGAGCCACAAACATGTTTCTGATATCAGGCAATCGCTACCCATTTCAGTAAATCTCGTTGAGTAGAGGCAACATGTTCCCTGAACTACCTGTGGTTTACAGCTCCAGAAAAAGACTTTGCTTTCATCACAGTCAAAGCATTCTCATTTGCTTCTTGTTGTGCTAGACGAGATCCTACATCATGCTTGTGTAGTGTAAATTGTCAGTAAAGTGCATAAATGGTTATTGTATCATTCTACCCTTCGGCTGAATGGCGACATTGTGCGACTGATTGCACATCCTTGATTGTGTTTGCTAGTCACACAATCTCAGAGTGCATCTACATCAGATTCAATCCATCCCCTTTTACTGTGCTGATGTAAGTAGGGGAAAGGTGATGATACTGGGGCTGAGTAAAGACAGTGGATCATTACACATTGGACATGATCCCATTGCCTGGACACCCTTGAAGCCCCAGGATGCTGCAGAGTTTCCCACACATTCTAGAATATCCCTTATTTTTAAATGATTCCAGTTATACAATCATGAACTGAATATTGACATTATGCCATAGTCAAATAAGTGCAACTGCATGTGCAAGAGGACTTGTATGTGCATAAATACCCAAGAGATGAAAGCCAACGTCTGCTTAAATGATTTCCCAACCTTTCAGGAAGGTTTGCATTTTGATATTATTTGATCAGGGCTAAGGCTGGCCTTTGTTTTTATTTATTTTATTTATTTATTTTGTATACTTCTACCCCGCCCTTCTCAACCCCTGAGGGGGGACTCAGGGTGACTTACAAAAAGGCACATCTTGGTGCCCACACAAATACAATGACATATAAAAACAGCAATTAAATGGTCAACAATTAAAACAACAATATATCTCACAATCGATAGCCAATCTCAGACACAGCGTTCGCCAACTCAGAGTCCATATTTCTTTCCACATTGTCCATTCCTATCCGTCGTCACAGTCCTTTATTCATCTGCCAGATTGCCCAAACGCCTGGTCCCACATCCATGTTTTTAATTTCTTTCTGAAGGAAAGGAGGGATGTTGCTGATCTAATTTCCCCAGGGAGTGAATTCCATAGGTGAGGAGCCACCACTGAGAAGGCCCTGCTCCTCATCCCCACCAACCTCACTTGTGACAGAGGCGGGGCCGAGAGCAGGGCCTCCCCAGAAGATCTCAAACTCCGAGGTGGGACGTAAAGGGAGATGCGTTCAGACAGATACGCTGGGCTGGAACCGTGTAAGGTTTTGTAGGGTTTTAGACTATCTGCAATAAAAATACATTTCTGCTATCATCTTCTCCTTGCCTTTGGCTTTCTGTCTGAAGTTCCTGTAGTCCATACTCTCCAGAAGACAGTAATGCAGCAAGTTAATTTTAGTAGGGGTTAATGTAATCTGACAACATTTAAAACTGGCATGGCTCAGTGCTATGGAATCCTGAGATTTGTAGTTTGGTAAGGCAAAAGCACTCTTTGACAGAGATGGATAAAAATAATAACTTCCATGATTCTATAGCATTAACCCATGGCAGCAAAAGTGGTGCAAAACTTCATTCATTCATTCTACAATACAGATGCACCTTTAGAACTAACTAGAGTAGATCTAGTGAATCAATCCTTCTACATGCAAGTCAATCACATATTTTTAATAGACATACTCAAGTTAAAACTAACAACAGAATTTAAAATTTTGTGTCATGAAGTGCACATTTATATTTTTCTTCCTTCCTTCCCTATTTTCAATCCCAGCTTTATAAGTGCTTCAACCTCCAGCTTCTGTTGGAGTTATTTAAGCAGAGTTTTGACAATCGACTGTCAGGGATGCTTTTGCTATGGATGTGTGCATTGACAGAGCCTGGACTAGTTGATGTCACTTCTATCTCTACGTTTCTAGGATTCTACTTTCTTTTGACGTAGGGATGGGAAATGTTTAAAAATATTTTTAAAGGTTAAAACATGCATTTCTCAAGTGTCAGGAAAACCTGATAGGAAGAAACCTGGACTGTCAAGAATCTTTGTAGTGCAGGACTTATTATATGGTTGGGTGCTTGCACAGAAACAAGATTTTTTTTCTGCACAGAAAGTAATGACTGATGTGAAATGCATTTCACATTTCCATCCTTACATCTACAAACCCCAAATAGTTCTATTTTTGTTTTCAATTCACTCTCAATATCCCTTCCTATCATCATTTTGAGAAGGACAGCGATGGAAGTTTAAAACTTCTGCTCTAAAGAGATGGGCCAGGAGAACTCATCAAGATGGAAAGAGCTTGAGAAAGAGCTATAAAACCAGTTGTGGACTTGCCACTCCGGTGGAAAATCTGCCACACTTATTTTTCCCACACAGGCAATTAACACTGTGCTGTCGCACGCTGGGCCTGTGCATAACACTGTAGACAGGACATAAATTCTGTGTGCCCAACGGGACGCCGGGGCTGCCTCAGATTAAAGGCCCTCGGATTCCCCCAAACAGAGTCTTTATATTGCTTAAAGGTTCAACAATGTTCTTTATGAAGAAAAACAAACAGGTACTTTCAAGTTTTCTTAACAGTCTATTGGCTCTTAAAATCTTGTTCACTGGGAACAGGCACTATCTTCTTAACTGTAATTAACTAATGGGGAAATCCTTAACTTCTAATCTGGGCAGTGTGTACTTGCCTCTGTTGGCGTGGAGCCCTTGCACCCGGTACCAACTGCGTCTGGCTTCCGTGAGTGACCCTTACCAAGCAGAGCTTTGTAGACTTCCAAGGAAAAAGGAGTTCAGGTTTCGGTGATGGCTGGCTGAAGTCCCTCAGCAAAGGAGCTGTAAGGCTGTACAACCCTGGTCAGGCTGTAGGCTGTATATCTCCCCGGCCAAGCCGTAGAAGACAAAGCTTTCTACAGGAGCTCTTGGTATTATGTCCTGCATAGAAAGCTTCTCTGTGTGGACTGAACCCAAAAAGGCTCCTATTCCCTCCAAAAACCCAAAAGGGGGCGGGACCAGGGAACCTAACGATAATTGACAGGTGACTTGCCCTATGATTGCAGCCAAAAGAAGCCACCTATCTGCAGAGTTCCTGAAACTTAGGACTACAACAAATATTCAATGCAAAGCAAACAAAATTGGAGCTCCTGGTACAGTTGTACCAGCAAAAACACTGTCCTAAAACACCATTGACACAAAATAAATTTTCAGTGGCATACTTCTTGAGGAGAGGACCTTTACTTTGCACCAATTTATCCCAGTCTTGGTTAATCCAGAAGCTTTATCCTGCTTGCCAATCACAAGGACCAATGGTTCATAGTTCTACTCCAATCTGTCCCTCAAGAAATTGCTTGAATGGAATTGATGGATGAGTTGAGCCTGTTGTGCTTGCTTCTCAACA
Source organism: Anolis sagrei (assembly GCF_037176765.1). Lineage (NCBI taxonomy): Eukaryota > Metazoa > Chordata > Lepidosauria > Squamata > Anolidae > Anolis > Anolis sagrei. The sequence goes on along the minus strand of NC_090025.1, from coordinate 10,482,235 downwards.
GTTTCTGCAGATTTCAGTCCTCCCACACAGCTTTCTTGGAAAATATTACAGCCCACTAAATGTGAAAATATCCACATTCACTAGAGTTAAGGGCCAAAGATGTCAGTCTAAGTAATAAAAAAATTGGGGTGAAATTAAAAAGACTTCATTTTTATTCATATTTATCACAATGATGAGGTTCTCCGGATCGATTTGCCAGCCTCCATGGCAAATTGGGTGCCCACGTCCCACCTTGTCGACAGCTGATGCTTTCCTATCACACATGGAAGCATCATCATATGACTTTCAGCTGCGGTAGCCTCCATGTTCCTAATGGAACATGGGGGATACTCCTGTGTTGGCATTGTATAATGCTGCCACCCCAGCTGAGTCACGGAGCCCCACCACAAGTGAGGCTATGTCATGTGATGGGTAGCATGGGGCTCCATGGCTCAACTGGAGCAGAAGCATCCTAGGATGCTAAAATTTTCTCATTCAATGAGGTCGTAGGTCTCCAATATGATCTTATGAGGATATTGATCATAGAATTATAGTAGAGGACTTACAGATGCCTAGAAAACTTAAGTCAGGATTCCCTGCTCCCTCCTACCTCCTCAGTATGCCTTTCCCCATAGAAAAAAAAACCAAGGTGTTGTGTCTGCTTTGTGCCAGTAAGATGATTTGATCGTTCAGGAATGAATGGGGCATCTCAGCAGGCCATTTTGCCAAAGCACAGGGCAAAGAATTTGTTCTGGACTAATAGCTCATGGAGTCTGCTAAGTAGACTGCCTGCTAATGCCATTTATAATTCAATTAATGCTAATACTGTGGGTGCTGTATTGATAATTGTCTCTCATTAAGCTGTGCACCATTCTTCACAGTTCACCTGGTAAATCTTGTTTTAAAAAATGAAAACAGCAGGAGCACAGCTAGGATATGTGGACACTGTAAAATGGTAAACAATAAACATTTAAGGCAAGGAATGAGTGATCCCTATCATCTCTTTTATCGATCTGAACCATAATTGGGCTTCTATCTGAGTTCCCAATCATGATTCCTCATTGAAGTGAGAAGAGAGTCTCTTCCCCCCCACCCCCATGCCTACCATATAGAGCAGAAGAAGGCAACTGTAGAGAAGACAGGGAACATCCAACCCATGAACCCTCTAAAGCAGTGGTTCTCAACCTGGGGTCCCCAGATGTTTTTGGCCTACAACTCCCAGAAATCCCAGCTAGTTTACCAGCTGTTAGGATTTCTGGGAGTTGTTGGCCAAAAATATTTTGGGGACTCCAGGTTGAGAATCACTGCTCTAAAGGTCCATGAAGTCATGTTTCAATGTGAACACTTTGTATATTTGTATTTAGTTTGGGGGTATTTAAGGGAAGTGAGGTAACTCTCAGAGTGGAGGAAGTAAAGCTTCATATCTGCTGATGGTTTGGCTCAATTTTGCTGTTCATTCGTTCAGTCGTCTCCGCCTCTTCGTGACCTCATGGACTAGCCCACACCAGAGCTCCCTGTTGGCTGTCACCACCCCCAGCTCCTTCAAGGTCAGTCCAGTCACTTCAAGGATGCCATCCATCCATCTTGCCCTTGGTCGGCCCCTCTTCCTTTTACCTTCCACTTTCCACTTTCTTAATTGTCTTCTCCAGGCTTTGCTGTCTCCTCATGATGTGGCCAAAGTACTTCAACTTTGTCTCTAGTATCCTTCCCTCCAATGAGCAGTCAGGATTTATTTCCTGGAGGATGGACTGGTTGGATCTTCTCGCAGTCCAAGGCACTCTGAGCACTTTCCTCCAACATCACAGTTCAAAAGCCTCTCTCTTCCTTCGCTCAGCCTTCCCTAAGGCCCAGCTCTCACATCTGTAGGTTACTACAGGGAATACCATGGTGTAGTGAAATCTACCTTTAAGGCGACCAGGCCGAAGCCTGAGTATCAGTAGCTGTCATCTTGAAAGGCAGGCAGAAGCAGGAGGAGGAGTCAAGCTGACTCCTGATTGGTCAGAGCAATGAGGGGAGGAGCCGGTTGAGAGAGGGAAAGAGGCCATCAGCTTTTGACAGAGAGAGAAGTGTCTTGACATCAGACACAGAAGGAAGGGATTTTTAGAAGAGGAAGCTAAATAGAGTTCTGACAGGGAAAGAAAGCTTTAAAGTGAGCCTTAAGGAATAGGGAATAAGGTTGAGACAAGGGCTAGGTTTTTACTGTGTTGAGAGGACCAGTAAAAGAGAGTCTTGTCTTCTTATACTTAGGGAAAGTATAAGAGAGCTTATTGCCCTGTGTGTGAGACAGATAGGAGTCTGTTCTCTAAGTGATACTGTTTCTAAGAATAGAGCAGTCTGTTTAAGGAAACTCACAGTTTTGAAAGCTTTATTGTCAGTAGAACTAACTGTTTAACCCAACTAAGTCTCTACAACTGAATCAAGTTTCTGTACCGCTCATTTTATGAGTTGATATTTGTTTAAAGTTTAATAAACCTTTTCTAGTTCACTTTTAACTGTGTCGGCCTCAGTCTGTCAAAACCATTTTAAAGTCCAGTCAGCCAGTGAAGAAGCAATAGAGGAACCAAGGGCAAACACACCTTACCTACAACACATTCACACCTTTCGTTCCTCAGAGCAATAAAGCTGAGGTGGTGGCAGCTAATTCTACCAGAAACATCGGTCGTTAATAGCTTTATAGCATTGGCAGCCAGTATCTTTCTTTACACATGGCTTTGACTAGGCGGATCTTTGTTGCCAGTGTGATGTCTCTACTCTTTACGATTTTATCGGGATTGGACATTGCTCTAGACAGTGTTTAATTGAAAAATTGTTTTTCTATCACTGTGATTTCTCTTTAAAAAATCAACATGAAGCTTTGGAGGAGCTACAAAGGGCTCATTTGGGACCCAATCACAATAGGCATTTTTTATTTTTACATTGCCCATCCCTGATATAAAAAGTGATAGAAACAATAATAAAGGTGGGAAAAGCTAGGCTGCTTCCCCTCCTCTGTACAGCTTCAGAATTCCTAGAGATTGAGATTTTAATATTTCTGAAAATATGCCACATTTAAAACTAAGTTTCCAATTGCCTTGCAGCATGGAATATTGAAAAGTAAAAGTATTGGATAGCTTGCTAGCATATTTATGATGAATCAGCTTCTCCTTTTGTCCTTTGCGTTCATTGTGTCTATAGAGCTCCATGAAAAAAAGAAAAGACTAGTTTTGCACAGACATTTTTGGATAAAGTATAAAAAAATATGTTTGAGGAAACTGCTTGGTTTTCAGTCTCACACCAGACTTGGAACCTCCCACAAGACTTGTGGTGTCCCCAGCAGGCTCTCAAGCTGGGTTAAGACAGTCTGTCTCAACACCAATGGAAAGTTTTTTTCACATCTTTAGCTATAACAAATGTGTCTAGGGCTCATTCAATCCTTGACCTTTATTTCTTTGGAGCCCATTTCCAGTTTTGCAATCCAACCTTCGCCCTAATAAACTATATGCCCATGAAAAATGGTTTTCTGAAATGCTACAACAGGTAACAAGTGCTTCAGCCATAGCACACAGCAATGATGCATTGCTTCAGAGAGGACTATACATGGGAGGGTAGAGCATATGCTTTATTTCCAGATTTTTCTAGATTAATTCTTTGGTATCTCTATGTCAAATTGGAAAATAAAATCTTACCTAATGCCCTGTAGACCCATAGGCAGTGAGATAGACAGTAGTATACTGGCAGCATATTTAGTGTATAGGAAGTAGGCTTATGCATTTCAACTGAACCTTTATCTGTTTCTGCTGGACCCCCATACCCATTTTCACATGTCTCTCAAAAACGGGCGGGGAGCCGGATAGCCTTTTCAGTTTGCACCCAAAAAATGGCTATATTTGGCAGCAATTGGGAATTTATGAGGTTCCCCTTTCCTTTCCTGCTGTTCCTTTTTCTCTTCAAGGGAGACTGGGTTTCAGCAATGGCAATAATAATAATAATAATAATAATAATAATAATAATAATAATTTATTGTTCACTCACCCTCTCTTCCCAAAGGCACTTAGGGCAGCTTCCAGACATAAAACATAAAATTGGCAAACATTCAAAGCCATCAAAAACATTAATACATTTATACGTATAATTAAAACAAAATAAAAGACGTTGGCTAATAAAATGAGTCAAACAGCCAACTATCAAGGAACAGACAGTCAGACAGTTAAAGCTGTATAAGATGTTCAATAAATTACAATAAAATAGTCATTGTCAGCTTCACCCATTAAAAGAGTCAGAAATGTTAAGACCTGGATTACAAGCATAAGAGAGTTAAGATACCTCTTTCTGTGATCCTTTCTCTTCTGCATGCCACGCAGCTTTCCAAGGCATTTTTAAGGAGGCCCAGGGAAGGAACTTAAGAGCAATGGCTTGGAGCTCAGTGGAGCTAATCCTATCCTCCTTGGACTACCTTAAAAATCCCCTCTATTTTGCCTGGTGCCTGAAATTTCATTTCTGCTTGAGTTTTGCTTAAAGATGTTTCTATTTTCTACTCAAAAAATTCAACTGTGATGTCGAATAGGAGAAGAGGAGCTGTGATCAACTGCCACATAGTCCCTTTTTGGATGAGATTCCATAATGGTTGGGCCCTTGCCATTTCGAGCAATGGAATGAAATGGATAAGCCGAATGGCCACAGAGATTGGTTAAAAATGGATCCGTGCACAAGTCTAGAAGGAACCCAGTCCAGATTTATATTGTGAACCACTTTGGGTCCCATACAGTAGGGAAGGTAATTTACAGTGAGCCCTTGCTATCCATTGGGTTTTGGTGTCACACTTCCCCTTGAATACCAAAATTAAAGGATGTTGATTCCCATATAAAATAGCATAGTAAGCCAGTGTTCCTTATATAAAATGGCAAAATTAATGTTTTACTTTGTGTGCGTGTATTGTGGGGGAGGGAATATTTTCAAGATGTGGTTGGGGAAATCTGTGGATACAGAATCCATTGTTATGGAGGATCAACAGTATAAATAAACAAGAGAGTCATACACACACAAATATACATGTATGTGTCTTGCTTCTATCATGCACCTTCTCCTGCATTATCCCATTTCTTTTTCATGTGGAAGAGGCTCTGATGTCCAGATAGAGCACGTATGGGAAAACTTTCTAACCTAGGGGCCACATGGTGGGCTGGAGTGGGATAGGTGGGCCAGGAGGGAGGGGGTTCTTCACAAGCTCCCTCCCCGACCGTTTTCCCCCTTTCCTCTTTTGGAGGCAGAAAGTGAAGGAAAGATGGGAAATGTAGCCTTGACCAGGATGAGATGGTGGACAAGAGAGGAAAAAGTGTATCCATTAGACCCCATATTGCTTACTCCTTAAATAAAATCCTAGAGCTGAAAGAGACCCCAAAGGCCCATCGAGTCCAACCCCCTGCCATGCAGGAAGGCAATATCAAAGCATTCCTAATAGACTGCCTCTACTGAAAAGCCTCCATCACACTCTGGGGCAGCCTATGCCATGTTGGAGGATGTAAATGTAAATAAACAGAAGCTTTACCACTGTTTCTGAAGCAAAATATACCCTGCAGTATAATAATGTGCTGGCCGAAGGAAGAGGGGCCGACCAAGGGCAAGATGGATGGATGGTATCCTTGAAGTGACTGGCTTGACCTTGAAGGAACTGGGGTGGTGACGGCCAACAGGGAGCTCTGGCATGGGCTGGTCCATGAGTTTTCGAAGAGTTGGAAGTGACTGAACGAATGAACAACAACAACAACAACAACAACAACAACAACAACAACATAATAATAATAATAATAATAATAATAATAATAATAATAATGTGTCACTCAGATTTGTGTAATGAATAACAGTAACTTCAGTTCAAAAGGTCAAACAGAACAACAATATATATAGCAGTCTCTCTAAATTCTTGCAGAGAACAAAGGGAATAAACTATCCTTTTAAACAGACTTTAAAATATGCTTCATGCCTTAGAAATGATCAGGTTTCAGAGAGTTGGCAGCCATTTCCTTCCTGACTGTTTCCAATCAGCGCTCTCTTCACTCTCTGAGATGAAAATGGTAGTTAAAGCTAGAGACAGTTGCTAATCAGAATTCTGGCTCCTGGCATGCTCAGCCAATCAGCTGCCAACATATACCTTTCCAGTCAACCCATTACATCATGGTGTTTTGGTTTTTTTACAAATCCCCACATGCCACTCTCCAACCACTCTTACTCTTAGAAAGGTCTTCCTAATCTTTTCAGTCAAATCTCTTTCCTTACCATTTGAACCCATTTCTCCCTTGTGCCCTGGTCTCTAGAGCAGCAGAAAGTCAGATTTTCCCCTCCTCCTCAATGGGACACTCTTTGAAATCTTGAAACATGGTATTCCCTCGCTACCGTCTTTTCTCACAGCTAAACATCTCCCAGGAGGAAAGGAGGAAAGAAAAAGAGAAGGAAGGAAGAAAAGAAGAAAGGGAGAAAGAAAAAGATGTAATGAAGGAATGGATTGAGGGAATTGAGAGAGGGAGGAAAGAGAGAAGGAAGGACAAAGGGGAAGGAAGAAAGGCAGGAAGAAGAAAATGAAGGGCTAGAAGGCATGATCAAGTTTGCAGACGACACCAAATTGGGAGGGATAGCCAATACTCCAGAGGACGGGAGCAGAATTCAAAACGATCTTGACAGATTAGAGAGATGGGCCAAAACTAACAAAATGAAGTTCAACAGTGACAAATGCAAGATACTCCACTTTGGCAGGAAAAACGAAATGCAAAGATACAGAATGGGGGACAATGCCTGGCTCAAGAGCAGTACGTGTGAAAAAGATCTTGGAGTCCTCGTGGACAACTAGCTAAACATGAGCCAACAATGTGATGTGGCGACAAAAAAGGCCAATGGGATTTTGGCCTTCATCAATAGGAGCCTAGTGTCTACATCTAGGGAAGTCATGCTACCCCTCTATTCTGCCTTGGTTAGACCACACCTGGAATATTGTGTCCAATTCTGGGCACCACAATTCAAGAGAGATATTGACAAGCTGGAATGTGTCCAGAGGAGGGCGACTGAAATGATCAAGGGTCTGGAGAACAAGCCCTATGGGGAGCGGCTTAAGGAGCTGGGCATGTTTTGCCTGAAGAAGAGAAGGCTGAGAGGAGATATGATAGCCATGTATAAATATGTGAGAGGAAGCCACAGGGAGGAGGGAGCAAGCTTGTTTACTGCTTCCATGGAGATTAGGACAAGGAACAATGGCTTCAAACTACAAGAAAGGAGATTCCATCTGAACATGAGGAAGAACTTCCTGACTGTGAGAACCATTCAGTAGTGGAACTCTCTGCCCCGGAGTGTGGTGGAGGATTGAGGGAATGGAGAAAGAGAGGGAGGAAAGAGAGAAGGAATGACAAAAGGGGAGGAAGAAAGGCAGGAAGAAGAAAAGGAGAGAGGGAAGGAAAGATGGAAGGGAAGGAAGGATGAAGCAGAAAGAGGGAGGTAAGGAAGGAAGGGAAGCATGGAAGGAAGAAGGAAAGAGAGAAGGAAGGATAGGATGGTGACAGAGAGGATTGTCACATCTGGTCCCCAGGCCTGGGTTTTCCCATACCTGATTTACAGTCATGTGAGACATTTCCAAAATGAAATCTTGGCCTGGGGACCTTTCATTCAAAATTAAATCATTCAACTACAGCAAAGTAGTTTCATCTGCTTCCATGAGGACACTGGGCTCAGGACCCTCACAATTTGACATGTTTGTACAATAAACATTTATATAGCAAAAATGGCCAGGAAAGTCACCAGCCCACTACCGCAGCTGTGAAATTTTGCATATCAAAGAAAGCTCTTATGTGGGATTAGTTTAGCTTCCATCTGTGCAAAACATGTCTGTGTAAAATATTATAAGATCCAAAAATATTTACACAGAGTGTAATCATTGCTCAGGGCAGCTTAAGGGACTTTGACTTGTATACTTAGTTCATGCCTGTGCCATCTGCCCAGTTCATTTACATGGTTTCAATTTGCTCCGATAACAAGGAAAGCAAACCTATCTCAAGTCTTCAAATATTTGACATCAGTAACCCAGAAACGAGCGTCAGAAAAAGTGGATAAGTCCATCCCCAGCTCCATGTCAGACAATATTATCAGAAGCAGTTCAGAAATAAGACATCACAAATTAAAGGCTATTACTTATTGCGTATTGCATTGGAAGTGAATTAACAAATACATAACACTCTTCATTTTGCAAATACGCCTCTGGGGAATCTAATAATTAATTTATCTCAAATCTGGAGGTTTTCAAGATCAAATCAGGGTGTGTTGTGGTTTTAGTTTTGAATAGGTTTTGAATAAGTTTTAAGGATTTTAATTAATACCATTGATGTTTCATTCTATTTTAATATTTGTATATTTTTGGATTTAAAATTGAAATGCCTTTAATGCAAGCCACTTTTAATCTCTTTTGTGGAAAGAAAAAGTGGGGTATAAATAAGCATAACAATTACAATAATAACAATAATACATCCTTTAAATCATCCTTTATTGTTAAATTGTTCTCTGTTTGGGTTGCTCTGAGTTTTCTGGCCTGTATGTCCATGTTCCAGAAGCATTCTCTCCTGACGTTTCACTCACGTCGATGGCAGGCATCCTCAGAAGTTGTGAAGTCTGTTGGAAACCTCACAATTTCTGAGGGTTTATATATCTGTGAAATATCCAGGGCATGAAAAAGAAATCTTGTCTGTTTGAGGCATGTGTGAATATTGCAATTGGCCACCTTGATAAGCATTGAATAGCCTTGTAGCTTCAAAGCCTGGCTGCTTCCTGCCTGGGGAGCCTTTGTTGGGAGGCATTAGCTGTCATAGAATCATAGAATCAAAGTGTTGGAAGAGACCTCTTGGGCCATCCAGTCCAACCCCCTGCCAAGAAGCAGGAATATTGCATTCAAATCACCCCTGACAGATGGCCATCCAGCCTCTGTTTAATAGCTTCCAAAGAAGGAGCCTCCACCACACTCTGGGGCAGAGAGTTCCACTGCTGAACGGCTCTCACAGTCAGGAAGTTCTTCCTCATGTTCAGATGGAATCTCCTCTCTTGTAGTCCCTGATAATAAAGAGGAAAACTCAAAAAATAAAATATAACTCTCTCAATAAAGAGGAACACTGAAAAAACATGAGAATTTCAGACAGGATATAATTTGGGTCAGCGATCACCTCCCAACAAAGAGTGTCCAGGGTGGGAAAAATAACTTTTGTCTGCTTGAGGCAAGTGTGAATATTGCAATTGGCCACCTTGATAAGCATTGAATGGCCTTGTAGCTTCAAAGCCTGGCTGGTTGCTTCCTGGGGGAGTCCTTTGTTGGGAGGTGTTAGCTGGCCCTAATTGATTCTTGCCTGAAATTACCCTGTTCTGTTTTCATGCTTGCATTTTAAAATATGTTTTTAGATTATTTAATAACAATAAAAATAACAATACACTTTATTTATATTCCACTTCATCTCCCCAAAGGTACTCAGAGCGGATTACAGTACAGAAATAGAGCAAACATTCAATGCCTTTTACACCATAAACAACAACTACATACAATACACAGACAAAGGTAAAGGTCTTCTCCTTTTATCTCTGGCATCTGGAGGTGATGCTCAACTCCAGCCATAGGGAGGTGATGTTGCTCCATTTTCCCATGCCGAGGAGCCTGCTTGTCTGTAGACATCTCCAATCATGTTTGCCGACATGTCTGCATGGGGCACACTTTTACCTTCATGCTGAGGTGGTATCTATTGATCTACTCGCATTGCATGCTTTCAAACTGCTAGGTTGGCAGAAGCTAGGGCTAACAGTCAGGAGCTCATCCCAACTTGTGGCTTAGAACTGCTAGCCCTTCAGTCAGAAGATTTCCTGCAGCTGATGGTATAACCCACTGCACTACTGTAGCCCATTTAATGTTGTTTTGCACTGTGTGTGTGTGTGTGTGTGTGTGTGTGTGTGTAGCCATTCCCTGCCATGTGTTGCTGTGGCCCAGTCTGGTGATCTGGAAAATAAAATAATGGTTTCTAATATATGTAATTCCTTTATGCTTGTGGGTAAGCAGCATTCCTTGTTGTTTCTATGACAGTGTTGATGTGGAGATTGTTTGGTTTGCCTACTCTGGAACATGCAACACATAATTGTCCTTCTTTGGGGGTCCCTTTCAAATCGATGATATTATATCTCTCTCTCTGTGTGAATCATATCTATCTATCTATATCTATGACTGGATGGCTCTTTGTCAGGAGGGTTTGATTCCGTTTTCTTGCCCTAGTGAAGAAAGTTGCACTGGATGGCCTTAAGTATGGTGGTTCTGTGTGGGAAGTTTGCCCCAATTCTGTCATTGGTGGGGTTCAGCATGCTCTTTGATTGTAGGTGAACTATAAATCCCAGAAACTACAACTCCCAAATGTCAGGGTCTATTTCCCCCAAACTCCACCAGTATTCACATTTGGGCAAATTGAGGATTCATGCAAAGTTTGGTCGAGATCCATCATTGTTTGAATCCAAAGTGCTCTCTGGATGTAGGTGAACTACAACTCCCAAACTCAAGGTCAATGCCCACCAAACCCTTCCAGTATTTTCTGTTGGTCATGGGAGTCCTGTGCCCCAAGATTGGTTCAATTCCATCATTGGTGGAGTTCAGAATGCTCTTTGATTGTAAGTTAACTATACATCCCAGCAACTACCACTTCCAAATGACAAAATTTTTTGAGTGAAGGACATACATTGAGTTGTTAGGTGTCTTGTGTCCAAATTTGGTGTCAATTCGTCCAATGGTTTTTTGAGTTCTGTTAATCCCACAAACAAACATTACATTTTTATTTATATAGATTTTTGTCCAGACCACAGCATTTTCTGTTGATTGCACAACATATTATTTCTTGCGTCAAAATAATGTTTCTTTTGTAGAAAATGGCACTTTAAAGACTTATTCAGTGTGTCATTTGTATGTGGGAGATTTACAAAGAAAAACATTATTTTCAGCACAGGAAACCACATTTATTGAATGTAAATTAATATATGCAAGAGTATTATTTTCTACACATAGTTTGAAAACTGTATGGTTTTCAAATAATTTCTCACAGTGGGTAGAAAATTACTAAAACCACTTGTTTCCTCCTTTGAGGAAAATGTGGTGAAGAATTACATTCCTATGAACTACCTGCCATAGACTACACACAAAACTAGTTTCACATGGTTTCCTCCCTCCTTGTTATAGAATCTTATTTTTATGGAGGGCAATCTGCAGCAAATACTGACAATTCCTCATGAAAAGAACATTTGAGGGGGGAAAGCACACTTCTTCTTAGGTGTGAAAGAATTTTGTGCACACAACACATATTTAAGCAATTGACCTTGCATTGCATTGCCAAAAAGAAACTGGCCTGCTTCTAATTGTAAAATATTTAAGCCACAAAGAAAATTATTTTCATGTTTCTTTGAAGCATGCAGCTTCTGAACATTGCCAAATGAAAGACTTGTCATTTTAAATATACGTTCCCTTTTTATTTTTATATTGCTGTTCTCCCCCTCTCTTCTTAAAGATCCCCCATCTGCTTTCATTCTTAAGAAAATGGTTTTATGAATGCAACTTAATTCTATATTCATAGAAAAATCCAGCCTACTATAGTTTTTTTTTTACGAATCCAAGGATTAAAAAAATAGCTATAAATAGTGGGCATGTATTCCTTAAGTGCCAGAGCGATGTATTTTATTAGTAATGGGCAAATGCATGAGCCAAAATAACCAGGAGTAGCTCAATGAACCAGACTGCCGACTTTTCTCATGCTTTGCTTCACTTTGTCACCTCCATCAGTCAAAAGAATTGAGCATATGTCCATGACGCACTCGCTCCAGATTTGAAGCTGGATGATCTATTAGAAAACAAACCAATTCATTAAAACGTAAAAATTTGAACAGGACCATGAAAGAAGAAGTGGCATATGGTGCAACTAAAATGTTGCTACTCAGATACTTAAAAGTATTTCTCAAAATGTTAGTTAGTCATCGAGGAAACTACTTTGGACATAACCATGAATTCACTATTACTAGCCTTACCTGAGGCAGAGAAGAACAATGCTTCAACAGCAGAATTTCAGAAGATAGAGATAGTATCCTTCATGGGTGTTCCTTCTGAACTCTTGAAGAATATCCCTGTGTTGAAGACAAGAACCTTTCGAAAAATAGGACAGAACAGTGGCTCTCAAATTGTGGGTCCCCAGGTGTTTTGGCCTTCAACTCTCAGAAATTCTAACACCTGGTAGACTGGCTGGGATTTCTGGGAGTTGTTGTTGCACTCCAGGAGAGGAAAAGCCCTCTGACTTTGGATGGATAACAATCCTTTTTACCCTATTGCAATTAAAAAGCAATAGGGTAAAAAACACTTTAAAGAAATAGGTAAATCCAATTAGATAGGAAGATAAACAATCCTTTTTACCCTAGTTTTGTTGTTCATTCGTTCAGTCGTCTCCGACTCTTCGTGACCTCATGGACCAGCCCACGCCAGAGCCCCTGTCAGCCGTCACCACTCCCAGCTCCTTCAAGGTCAGTCCAGTCACTTCAAGGATGCCATCCATCCATCTTGCCCTAGTTTACCCTATTGCAATTAAAAAGCAATAGGGTAAAAAAACACTTTAAAGAAACAGGTAAATCCAATTAGGTAGGAAGATAAGCAGGAACAAAGTAGTCCAGGGTAATAGTCCAGCAAAATCCATAAAAACCAAGGCAAAACTTCCTAAATAAAATGCAAAGAATCAGGAAACATGAACCCAAGGCATGAATATAAAGCATAAAATCCAAGAATTAAAACCATGAAACAAAGGCACTTAAAACATGAATTTCCCAAGCAAAACTTCCATGAACAAGAATGAGATCTTGACTTGATTCCAAATGATGCTTCATCTGACTACATATCCTGTACTTGGGACTTTCATCTCATCATTAGCTAAGTCTCTAGCATTCAGAAATTGGTTTCATTTTAACTGATAATTTCTTATCTTTTTCTCTCGGAGCCTGGCAAACCACCGAAACCACTGTTCAGCTCTCCTGTTTTGACTAATCTCCTTGTGTCTATTTGTCCATTATCTATTTGCTCATAAATTTCTGCAGCTGGGCCAGGTGCCGAGCTGTTTTCATGTTCCCTATCATGGGAACTCTCTGGTAACAATTCAGAAAGCACACCATCATCCCCAAACCCCTCAGGGACATTCTCATGGGAAACTACACTTTGAACAGGTATCTCCTGGTCCTTCTCTGCATCAAGATCACTGACCACGACATTGCCATCTTGAAACTCATTGACATCACTCCCCACATCCAAAGCACCCTGATCCTGGAACACAATCACAAGCTGAGCTCCAACATTTGTAGGCCAAAACACCTGGAACCCACAGGTTGAGAACCACTGACTTAGAACCATAGAATCCTAGAATTGGAAGAGATCTCGTGGGCCATCCGGTCCAACCCCATTCTGCCAAGAAGCAGGAAAATCATATTCAAGAATCATATTTAAGAAGAATTAAGATCATAGAATCATAGAATCCTAGAGTTGGAAGAGACCTCATGGGCCATCTAGTCCAACCCCCTGCCAAGAAGCAGGGAAATCATATTCAAAGCACCCCGACAGATGGCCATCCAGTCCCTGCTTAAATATCTCCACAGAAGGAGTCTTCACCACACTTTGGGGCAGAGGGTTCCACTACTGAACAGTTCTCATGGTCAGGAAGTTCTTCCTTGTGTTCAGATGGAATCTTCTTCCCTGTAGTTTAAATATTCATGTGTAATCTCCTTTCCTGTAGTTTGGAGTGCCTTAAATAGAGGACACTGTCCACCACCAATCTCCAAAAAACCATTACACATATTTACCCACGTCTAATGAGCCAGCAAATCTAATGCACACTTCAATTTCCAAAACCCTGAAACAAACAAAAAACATTTTTGCTCCTGAATGTAATTTGCAACAGCAAAAGGTGCACTCTTTGAAAAATGGTCATTACAGTTGCTGCCTGCTTAGAATTCCTTCTTGGAAAGCAAAAGTGTTAGAGCATCAAAGCTTTCAGCAATGGAAAATAAAACCTTGGGGTGCACCTATTATTTAGAATGAAACCACTTTAACTGTGTTGGTTCAATATTATTGAGTCACAGGCTCTGTAGTTTTACAAGGCCTTGACCTTTTTCTGCCAAAGAGTGTGGATGCCTCACCAAACTACAAATCCCAGGATTACATAACATTGATCTATGACAATTAAATTACAGATGACATCCCTCAAATAGGGGCTTCTGGTGCTCCTGAAGCAGCTTCCTTTTTTGCATTGGCTCAGCACTAAGATTACCATATTACACAAATCTAATGTGAACTCCAATTCTGACAAGGTAATTTAGCCAAAAAAAGTGAGCATTAGTTTTGAGTAAATGACTAGTCTATGCAGATTTTTTTTAATAGTGTCAGAAGCGACTTGAGAAACTGCAAGTCATTCTGTCGTGAAAGAATTAGTGGTCTGAAGAGACGTTGCACAGCGGACACGCATATGTTATACCATCCTGTGGGAGGATTCGTTCATGGTTCTGCATAGGAAGCTGGAGCTGACAGATGGGAGCTCACCCCGTCTTGTGCATTCAAACTGTCAACCTCCAGATCAGCAGTTCAGCTGGCACAAGTGTTGGCACATTGCAACACCACTGCTTCTAGTCTATTCAGCTGTAAAGGCTTGTATGTACTGAAATGGCCCCTGCAGTTTCTTATGCAATAGACCCAGGGTTGTTTGGGTGTTTTGTTTTTGTTTTGTTTTTGTTTGGGGGGGGGGGGCAGCGATTCTTTTATCAGTTTTTATCTTTTTAAAAATTATACACAAGTATACAGTAATATTGTCGAAGGCTTTCATGACCGGAATCACTGGGTTGTTGTAGGTTTTTTCGGGCTATATGGCCATGTTCTAGAGGCATTCTCTCCTGACGTTTCGCCTGCATCTATGGCAAGCATCCTCAGAGGTAGTGAGGTCTGTTGGAAGTAGGAAAAGGGGTTTATATATCTGTGGAATGACCAGGGTGGGACAAAGGCCTCTTGTCTGCTGGAGCTAAGTGTGAATGTTTCAACTGACCACTTTGATTAGTATATAATTGACTGATTAGCATATAATTTATATGCCTGATTAGCATATAATTGCCAGATTTTGGCTACCAGTATTAAAAAACTCTAAAATTACAACAGCACAAAAACGGAGAGGAAACAAACAAGGGCATCTAATCACCTCTCAACAAAGGTTTGCTCCAGGCACTGTCACTGTTATATGCTAATCAAAGTGGTCAGTTGAAACATTCACACCTAGCTCCAGCAGACAAGAGTCCTTTGTCCCACCCTGATCATTCCACAGATATATAAACCCTTTTTCCTAGTTCCAACAGACCTCACTACCTCTGAGGATGCTTGCCATAGATGCAGGCGAAACGTCAGGAGAGAATGCCTTTAGACCATGGCAATATAGCCTGAAAAAACCTACAACAACCCATATACAGTAGTGTCATAGGTGGCTTTAAATTAGCTAAGTAGGCCTCTCAGATATGCAACTGACAACAAAGAAGTACAGTTTCATATACAAACATATTTGCTGTTCAGTATTTCCAAGATACAAATACTGATAGAAAAGCTAGAAATGCCTCCTGCCTTGTTAGATATATTTGGCCCTGTTTTTGTAACTTAACCTATGTTATCTCAGCCTATGGGATAGGTGTAATGGGTTAAACCTTTCTGCCGGCAGGACTGCTGACTAATAGGTCAGAGGTTCAAATCTGGGGAGAGTGGGTTGAGCTCCCTCTGTCAGCTCCAGTTTATTTATTTTATTTACAGCTTTTATATTCCACCCTTCTCACCCCGCAGGGGACTCAGGGCAGATTACAGTGTACATATATATGGCAAACATTCAATGCCCATTTTTGACATACAAACATATACAGACATACACAGAGGCTATTTAACTTTTTCTGGCCACCAGGGGAGCTGTCGCTTTCATTGTCCATCTGTGATGCTGATGAAGCACTTCCGCATTCCCCGCATGCTTCCCCGCTGGAATGCTTTGCTGGAGTCTTCTTTATGGCCTCATAAATCAGTTAATTTAGCCTCCCCACACTTTAAGGCAGGCCCGTAGCCAGGATTTCGTTTCGGGGGGGGGGGGGGGGGGCTAAAAAAATTTCAGGGGGGGGCTGAGTTTTGGGGGGGGGGGGCTGAGTCTGAGTGAAAGAGGGTCTTGCCTAGCAAACCTTTTGTATCATTACCCCAATACCCCCATGCATATGGGATATATTGAGTATGGTGATCAGATCATGATATGAATAAACATAACAGTTTAAATAATGCACCAGTAAGGCCTTTTCGTGAACCACCATGAGAATTTCGGGGGGGAGGCTGAAGCCCCTCAAGCCCCCCCCCCCCCCCCCCCCCCCCCGGCTACATGCCTGCTTTAAGGTGGTACCTTATTTTCCTATTTGACAGATGCAACTGTCTTTTGGGTTGCAAAGGTCGACAACAGGCTACACACAATTGGTTGGAAACCCACTCCAACCCGGGCTGGCTTCGAACTAGTTGTGCCACAATCCTGGTGCTATCCCCATGCGAGGGACATGAGAGAAGCCTCCCACAAGGATGGTAAAACATCAAAACATCTGGGTGTCTTGTGGGCAACGTCCTTGGAGATGGCCAATTCTCTCACACCAGAAGCGACGTGCAGTTTCTCAAGTCGCCCTGACACACACGTACACACAAGAAGCCTATGGGTATTGAGCAACCTCTAAGGCTACCTGTATACAGTTGCTCCCTGTCATCACTTTTTCCATAATACAGTCATTAAAATCTAAAGTATTTCTTCATCCTCTCCATCTGATTCAAGAACCTCATGTTTGATAAGGGATATGATCCATGATCCACCATAGACCTTAAGGTCAGAAAACTCCTCATTCAATTCTAATTGTAGAAAAGGTATGTCCAAGTGAAAAGAGATGAGAGGGATATGACCTAACACATGGAAGTATTAAGCATTTTAGATACAAACACACACACACACACACCAGTGGGATTCTGATGGGTATATTTCAGCTTGGCATCTTATATCTCTAATCATTCATATTAACTTCAAAGCTATTCCTTTAGCCAATTTCCCCCAGCACTTAACAATGGTTGGCTGGCTAATCTCGGGGAATAAACTGCCTCGCCTATTCAAGTACTTCATCAACTCTCTTGGCAATATTTGGATTAAAGTTGAGGAAATGAAAGAGATTGTCGTGGTTAAGGAAGTTTGCCATCTGTAAAATCGGAGACTAGTCACGCTAATCAGCCCCACAAGTTAATTGGATTTTGGAATGGGCTGGAATGAGAATGTCAGGAGCAGATTAAATTCAGACTTCATCTGACTACACATTAATTCTGTTCAATTTACCTAATAATTTAGGATTGCTTCCTCAAAGGAGGAAAAAGAGCACAGATATGTGAGGAAAAAAGGTAATTGCAACATATTGTGCGAAACACCATGGAAGTTTAACCTTTGTAGAAATATTTCCTGGAAAAAATATGTTTTGGAAATATTCATCCTCCTCTCCCAGTAAATCTTAGCTAATGTCATGATGCTGACAATGTGTTTCTTGCCTGCTACTATTTTGGCACCTTTGACTTTCCCTAAAGGTGTTTCACGTCCACTTGATAAGCCAGTTACATTATATTCCAAGATCACATGACACATGACGAATCAGATTTCTCATTATGATGCCATCAACTGAAGACAGATGGATGAAATCAGTGAAAGGGCAAAGAAAGAGCTATACATTTCTCAAGAGTATTTATTTATTGTGTCATTTGTACTACATTTTTAACAAAACAAACAAACAGACAGACAAAACACAAAATTTGCGAGTTTGGTAGCTGATTAAATGTCCTTTGACCAGTATCTGGCCACTTGGAGTGCCTCTGGTGTTGCCGCAAGGAGGTCCTCCATTGTGCATGTGGCAGGGCTCAGGTTGCATTGCAGCAGGTGGTCAGTGGTTTGCTCCTCTCCACACTCGCATGTCGTGGATTCCACTTTGTAGCCCATTTCTTAAGATTGGCTCTGCATCTCGTGGTGCCAGAGCGCAGTCTGTTCAGCGCCTTCCAAGTCACCCAGTTTTCTGTGTGCCCAGGGGGGAGTCTCTCATTTGGTATCAGCCATTGATTGAGGTTCTGGGTTTGAGCCTGCCACTTTTGGAGTCTCGCTTGCTGGGGTGTTCCAGCAAGTGTCTCTGTAGAACTTAGAAAACTATTTCTTGATTTAAGTCATTGACATGCTGGCTGATACCCAAACAAGGGATGGGCTGGAGATGTCTCTGCCTTGGTCCTTTCACTATTGGCTGCTACTTCCCAGTGGATGTCAGGTGGTGCAATGCCGGCTAGACAGTGTAATTTCTCCAGTGGTGTAGGGTGCAGACATGTTCAGGAATCTGAAACCCATCATCCTCTTCCTGTTCTTCCTGAGGCTCCAGCTGAGCCACAACAGGGGGAGACCCCCCCCCCATTTTTCTTGTTACACGTATTTAAATAAGAAAATCTAGTTTATAAATAACAAATAACGTATAAATGCACATTTACATGGAACAATAAAAAAGAAAGAAACAACTTTAAAATGGTAGAAGTACAAAGTTATGGCAAGGAAGCATGAAGCACAAAATGAAGAGGCAGAAACATCATTTTCTTCATAATGTACTAATTTCAGCCTCCCTCCCTCTCTTGCTCTCTTCTCCCTCTCTTCATGAAGCCAAACATACCGGGAATAAAAACACACACAAAATCAACTAATCCAAAGTTCCTC
Organism: Anolis sagrei; assembly: GCF_037176765.1. NCBI lineage: Eukaryota > Metazoa > Chordata > Lepidosauria > Squamata > Anolidae > Anolis > Anolis sagrei. The sequence continues at coordinate 10,463,450 of NC_090025.1, read as the reverse complement.
AAAGTGGACAAGAGCAAAGCAGACAGCAATTTCCTAAAGCAGAAAAGAGCATAAGGCATGAGGTATGGAGGCTGCTCCCTTGAAGCCCTAAAGCCCATGTATTCTTGTGCTAGCACACCCTCTGGCGCTTGCACTTCTTAACTCAAAATATGGCTCTTATGTCAAAGCAAAACCAGTGTTGAGTGACAGCTCTTAACTCAAACTGCTCTTAAGTTGGGGTGCTCTTAAGTAAGGGTTCCACTGTACAGAACCACTACAAAAGTGAGAAAATGTGAATTAAAAACACATTTTTTTTTAAAACGGAGAAAACCTCTCTCTAGGAGTCTCTAGGTTCCCCCAGTGTGACTCTGTAGTTGACATCCATAGAGTTGTGCTGGAGAACCTAGTGCAGCGGTGGGTCCCCAGATGGTTTGTCCTTCAATTTCCATAAATCCGAACAGCTGGTAAACTGTCTTGGATTTCTTGGAGTTGTAGGCCAAAACACCCGAGGACCCACAGGTTGAGAACCACTGACCTAGAGATTCTTAGAGAGAATGGGTCTTCCAGTATTCTGGGTAAAAGGTCATGTACTCCTGGTTCATTGTATCTCCAAATGTGGATATTTCTACCATGCTGAGCAGATGATGAATTGCAGACATCTGCACTTTTGCATGGTGGATTTTATTCTGGCTGGTCCCCTTGGACATTTGAATGGAATAGTAGGTGTACAAGAGACAAAATTATTTTGGTGGGCTCAGTCTCAATGGAGCACCGTTGTCATGGCCATCATTATCACCACCATGACTATCATATTTATTTATTAGGCCTGGGTAACAACGGAAAAAATTGTTTCTAAAATCGATTTGTATTTGGGGTTTTTTTTTGTTTCGATATTTAAAATAATTACAAAATTTTCCTTTTAAAAAGTTCGATATTTACGAAATTTCGTAAATGTGAAAAAATTTACAAAACATTAACGAATCGATTTCCGAAACAATAACGAATCGATTCGTTAATGGCGGACGCGACCGCGAAATACGCTAAAAAACCTCCAAAAACTTCTGAAGCTTCCCTCTCCCTCTGTTGTTGACTGTTGGTGTGATATTATATATTTTTTTCACTAATTAAACAAAAAACTTGCCCCAGACATGCGGAAATAATAACGAAACGACCTCAGAACAATAACGAAACGAATACAATAACGAAATACGAAGCATTTACAAAACTTGTTTAAAAATTCGTTTTTAAAAAAAATTGCTCCAGAATGGTTCGTTATTGTTTTGTAATTGAAAAAATTAACGAATTATTAATGAATTACGAATTAACGAAACGAAACCGCCCAGCCCTATTATTTATATTCACCTTTCCCTAAAACCAGGACCCAAGACTGCTTGAGTTGCCCTGTGCTAGATTTCAGCCAAAATTGATTATGTCCCACTGGTACAAGAAATTTGAGTTTTGATGTAAAAAATTGTTCACCTGACCTCTTACTTGTGAGTTGGGACTCACAACAAACTGCACAGGTTAGATTCGATTGATCCACACCGGGAATAATTGCTTACCATCAGCAGGCATGAAAACTGGGGTCAAAACTCCCAGGGGTTTTCATAGGGAAGGATTATAGCCCTAAAATATTGCTACACATTATTTAGAGAACTGTATTCATAGCCAGCAACAACTTGGAAAGTAACTATTGAAATTAACCAAAAATTCTCTGTTTCATAGAGGAATGGACAACTAAAGGAAAGCGGTTAAACAATTGCCTCCTTGGATGATGTCTCCAAATATCTCCTTTCTCAATCAAAACTGTGTTTAGAATAATATTCCAAGTAATATTTGGTAACCAGTTTAGCCATGATATACTGTAAACGCATAATTGGAACAATACAGCCTAAACAACATCCAAATAAAATGGAAAGATAATGAAAAAAAATAGATTTTTAGCATTACAGAATTATCAATAGTGTGGCACAGCACAACTAAGGTATTAATTGAGTATAAAGTTGTGCTATGCCTCCTTGATGTAGGATCTCAGCCCTGAAATTAAGTCAAGTTTTGTTTCATTGCAAAGTCAATGCCATTAATAGAACAGAAAAAATTCAATAATAAAGAATATGAAGATTCCCCTTTTCCAGGATATGAAAAAAAAACCTATTTATCTCATTTTATAGCTTTGTCTCACAGCTCATTTGATGATTTCTCTCATAGCTACCTGGAAATGTGGAGATGTCCTTAACTACGGACAGTAAAGCACTTAAAGAACCCAATGCAGAGCTAAACAAACATTTTCTTCTAAAAATAGAAGAAAAGGACAAGAGGAATAGCAGTTCATATATCTCTTGATTAGAGACGTAAATTCACATTCACAATCGAAAAGTAAGCACAGCATTTCCATAAGCCTTTGTGAAAATAGGACAAAAAGCAATGGCAATGGAACATTGACAAATTTAGTGAAAGCTCTCCAGGAATTTCTAAGATCCTCCAGCACAAGGGACTCTCCACACCAACGAAGTTGGTGGGGAGAGCGATTTGCCCCTCCCCCTGAAGGGAGAGATATGGGAGGTTCCTATGGAACCTCCTGGAAGGAGGGCGGGGGCTGGCTGAGCTCTCGAGCCAGCCTCCTCCCTCAGTCTTTGAAGACTTGCTTGGAAGACAGGACGTGGCTGTGCTGAACTCCCAGGTCGGTCTTCAGGCGGGCCGGGGAGGAGGGGTGCTTGCCCACCTCCCCCACCGGAACCTTTACCGCCGAAGCTTCGTGAGCGGCCAGAGCGCTTGGTTACTGCGCCTTGCTGCCTTCCGCCGCGTGCTCGCGGCTGAGCGGAGCGGCGGGCGCCATTTTTTGGTGGCCTTCGTTGTTTGCTTCGGGGGGTGCCTCTCCCCCTCCCTCCCTTAGGCAGCGCGGCTGCTTTTATATTAAATAATAATAATAATAATAAAAAAAGGAAGCCGCTCGCGGCGCCGCTGGGCGATGGACGCCTTTTCAGGCTACCTGCTGCCTTCTTTGAAGTTACGTAGGAGGGGGGGCCATTTCTCCCCCCTCCCTTCACCATCCGAGTCTCGGGGCGGCGGTGGCTGCGCGGGTTGCTCTATGGCGGCGCTGCGTATTCGCGCCGCTGCGGCGGCCGCCGTTTAGTTATATATATATTTATATAAAAATAAATAATAATAATAATAATAAATAATTAAAAAAAAAAAAACTGCGCGGGGCGGCGGGTGCCAATTTTTCGCGGGCTCGCCGCCTTCTTGAGCTGCTTTGAGAGGGGGGTGTCATTCTTCCTCCTCCATTGCTCGATTATTAGGCCGGTGGCGGCAGCGTGGTGCTGCCCTGGGACGGCAACGTGTTTGCGGCGCCGTGGCGGCCGCCATTTTGGCGGTCTCCGCCATCTTGGAGGGCCTGAGGGTGAGCTAATGGCCCCAGTCCGTGTGGCCACCATTTAAAAATAATAATAATAATAATAATAATAATAATAATAATAATAATAATAATAGAAGAGCCTGACAGGGCTGGGCATGGCAGCTTTAGCAGGCAGGGAGAGAGATTTTGTATATATATCTATATGTATATCTGTTTTGTGCACACGTGTGTGTGTGTGTGTGTGTGTGTGTGTGTGTGTGTATATATATATAATACTCATGACAATTGGATGAGCTTGCTAAGACCAGGCTGGGGAGCCATATGGCCTCCTCAAGGAGGGAACTATATAGATATAGTTAGGTGTGTGTGCGTATATATTTATATATATATAATATTAAGAATAACGTTTCAATATAATGGTCAATTTGCTTGACAGGGAGGTTGGACTGGGTGGCCCATCCAACTCTAGGATTATATGGGGTCATATATAACTATAAACATTAACACTAAAAGTAATTGTCTCTTATCAATGAGCGTCCCTGGGATAATGTCCTTGCAGATGGCCAATTCTCTCACCTGAAGCGATTTTCAGTTTCTCAAGTCACCCCTGATATGACCGGATAAATCAATAGATAAATAAATAAATAAAAACAACAATGTAATATTAGTATGCACATACAGGTATACCTACACAGTAAGCTGATCTGACTAATCAATGCTTTTGATTTTAAGTTGGGTTTACTTAGCCCCCGGTGGTGCAGTGGGTTAAAGCACGGAGTTGCTGAACTTATAGATCGAATGGTCACAAGTTCGATTCCAGAGAGCAGCGTGAGCTTCCGCTGTTAGCTCTAGCATACAAATGTGAGTAGATCAATAGATACCACGCCTGTGGGAGGGTAACGGCGCTCTAAGCAGTCGTGCCGGTCACATGACCTTGGAGGTGTTTACGGACACCGCTAGTTCTTCAGCTTGGAAATGGAGATGAGCACCACACCCCAGAGTCAGACATGACCGGACTTAATGTCGGGGGACTACCTACCTACCTTAATTATTTATTTCAACTATCTCTACAACACCTTAAATGACAAAAGCTTTGTGAATAAGGGGACAAATTATAAGGTCAACATTAATGACTACCAAATATGCACAGTATTATAAAATAAGGTCCCTTCTGGCACTGAAGCTAGTCATATGGGCTTAAAACTATAAAAGAGAGGCCTCACCTTGACAGCAAGAAGAGCTGTTTAACACTGGAACTCTCTGCCTCAGCGTATGGTTGAGGTTCTGGCCATATACTGGGGATGTTTTCCAATGCATTCTCCTGGCTTATTAGTCAGAGGTTCTTGATTGGATGGCCCATGGGTTTTCTTCCAAATCTATGGTTCTATGCGCATATAATCTGATAGATAAATTGGGTTCTCTTCCAACTCTATGGTGCTATGCGCATATGGTTTGATAGATAAATATTAATAGAATGCAGTTAAGCCCACTTAGCCAATAAGAAACTATAATAGGAGGGTGCCCAAGCCCTACCTGTCCCGCTGGGCAAGCATATAAGAGGTCAATGTTTAAGACTTTTCTTTTCTGTGTTTCTGCTTCAGAGGCGGACCATGCCTTCACACCGTCCAGAGTGGTCGAGCTCAGACACCCGGCGGTCACAGAACCACCCACACACTCAATCACTTGCTGCACCCCGCACAGCTGCTCTGATGCCAAGCACCGGGAGCACAGGGGGTGCCAATGAGCCAACCACGCTACAGGTAACAAACCCGCAGACACAGGTTCCCGGGACCGAGGCTTGGTCCTGGGAGTCATTGCTGGCCAACCTTACACGGCCGTGACACTTACAATAGTTAGCCGCCCTGCTTTGACATGCCTACACGCACCATCGGTTTTTACCAGCCAGCATGACAGGGATAGGCTTTACTATATATATATGGATATACACTCTGCTTCATTTCGACGATCCAAATAATGATAATACATATTCCCTCTTCGGAGATGGTTGGCTCTTGCAATGCAAGCACAATATATTATACATATCTTAACTTATCATAATACACGCTTGTTGAGGACAAGTCTTCAGGTTTCATATCAAATCGCCAACCATAATTAATTGGCATAACCTGTTTGGAGGCTATAATGCATCCAATGATGTGAAATATTATAGTTTATTATAATAATATATTATATAATGAGAGGCTGATTCAAGGCTACTCTATGCGGCTGCAGCCTGTTATTGGTTAATGGTGTCTTTATGGTCCTCAGATTTCAGGTTTTATGCCTGTTTGCCGCTCTATTCAACATTGCTTGGGTTGCCTCCCTACTGTCAGTGCACTTACAGGCTCGATTTAGCTAAAATGTAACCCCAAGTGAGCTTCACCGATTAATCAGCTATTAAGTTGGTTTATAGAATTGTTGTGGTTGGCTATACATCGTTTGGCAAGCCAGTTCTACACTCGGGATCACCCCATTAGTATGGTAGGCTGACGCCTTTAATAGAGCTGACCGGCTCAATGCCTAGTTTTACCGAAATCAACGGTCTCCTAATTTCAGACAGGACTAGTGGCAAAAGATGTTAGTTGGTCCCTAATGGTCCCGGGCCGTTGCGATTAGAGTTTATTTCAATGCCGGATGGGGACTAAAAGCTACCTGTTCTAGAGATTTAAGCCACTAATTGTGTATAATCAACTTTTCAGTTCGTCCACCCGGGAGGATGCAGCGTTATGTGCCAAAAACTGTGGCTAATCGTATCTACAATTCAGTCGATAATTCTGCTACAGATAGAGTCGTTGATAATTGTATTCCCATGATTTCACATGATATATTTAAAGATTTTTTCTCTGGGACAGCTTTCTAGCCACGATATTGGTCAGCTAGCAAATAATGTTGGGACAATGGCCATTAAGGCCTCCCTTTTCTATGGGCTTGATGCGCATAACGTGAGATATATTTATATCCATCGGGGCGCCCCAAAAGTTATTTGACCAGGCAGGATGTGGGGCAACTCCGAGAGAGTCACAACTGCAATTTATTCAACCCCGAGAGAGTTACAACTTGAATTCATCATGTCAATTTTTCTTACCATTAACTGGTTTCAGGATCAGTTGAGTTGGTCATAGGGGAAAGTCCCATCACTTTTGGTATAGTTCCGTTGCTATGCCCGCAGGGATGAGCCTAATGTAATATCCATGATGACCATTCCAGGCCTTCTTCATTGTCTAATTTGAATGAGGAGAGGCTGAGGGTGGGATGGTTTTATCCAATTGTTGCTACAGTGCGGGGTTAATCCCCATCAGATGTACCGGTCATCAATGATTCCTTTTCCTTGCCGTGGGCAGCATGATGTTAGATGTCCAGAAGCTGGCTATGAGCCAGGTGTTTTTGTGCGGACTTGATGTCCGGAAGCTGGCTATGAGCCAGGTGTTTTTGTGCGGACTTGATGTCCGGAAGCTGGCTATGAGCCAGGTGTTTTTGCGCGGACTTGATGTCCGGAAGCTGGCTATGAGCCAGGTGTTTTGGTGCGGACCCAGGAGACATGGAGCTCGCTGGTAGTGCTGACCCAGGAGACATGGGGCTCGCTGGCAGTGTTTTTTTTGACCCGTTACAAGACTCAATTTTTGGCTGAATCATGAGGAGAGCCGGGTGTTTTATGCGGACCCAGGAGACGGGGAGCTCGCTGGCAGTGCTGACCCAGGAGACATGGGGCTCGCTGGCAGTGTTTTTGACCCGTTACAAGACTCAATTTTTGGAATACATGGATCCATCTTTCTGTTTTACCAACGTGGTTGGTTAAGGGAGGCGGGTTTTTTAGAGTCCACTAGCTGTCCTGCTCATCAATGATTCCTTGCCGTAGGTGGCATGCGGGTATTGATGGCTTGAAGGTGGCTAAATCAAGACGAGAGCCAGGTGTTTTGTGTGCGGACCCAAGAGAAAGGGGGGCTCGCTGGCTACTCAGTGTTTCTTTAACCATTACAAGATGCAATTTTTGAAACAGATGGATCCATCTTTTTGGCTTTACCAATATCAATTGGCAGGTGGAACTCTGCAGCTTACAGGCACTATATTCGCTTGGTGCTAATTTAAATTTCTTATTATCCTTCAGAGATTGCCAGGCTGGTGCATAGATGGAGGATCCTTTTTTTTTTTTTTTTTTTTTTTTTTTTTTTTTTTTTTTTATGGGCATAGTTATGTCCACGGGGCGGTGAGATACGCCCGGAACTCTTCCTTTGGCCAGCACCTGGGGTTTTCTTGCTTCCGCTGCTTCTGTTGAGGGGAAGGGTGTTCGGGGCCTTAGTTGGGACGGTTTGGATCCTTTGTTTCCAGGAAAGGAGTGGGCCCCCTCCTGAAGTTGGGAGGTAACGACCTTGGCCTGCTGAACGGTAGGGCTTTGTATCTGCAAGCCCGCGCTGACATTCTTAAGATATGGCAGGCATGGCCTTGGGTTCACATCGCTTGGTGGGCTATCGTTCCACGCCTTCGGTGGCTAGGAGGCGGTGATGTCGGGGAACTGGAAAAAGCCAGAAAGCCGGTGAACTGGGCCATGCGCACGGCACTGGCGTGGGGTAGATGATCTCACATACATCACAAGAACATTACGCATGACAAAACGCAATTTATCGTCACGATGGGGTACACTTATCTGATTTGGGTAACTCTCAATTTTTGGCTGATTTGCAGTTGGGGATTAAGGGGGGTCTTAAGGGGCTTGGTGGGGGATGGGGGCGAAATAGACATTTGCCCCCAATCCGTGGCATAAATAGCTCAGGAAAACACAGACATGGAGGTATACGCAAGGCACCCCTTAAGGGTGGGGGTCATTGTGCAACAAACACTCACCTAGAGGTCAGCAAATGGGTGAGGGGACATCACTTGGCACAGAAAGAAGAGAGGCTGATAAACACTCACCTAGAGGTCAGCAAATGGGTGATGGGACATCACTTGGCACAGAAAGAAGAGAGGCTGATATCAATAATCTGAGACAGGCTTCTCCAGACTTTTACCTTCAGGTGGCCCGGTTGAGGATCCAGGGCACACAGATATTACACACTAAATAGCCGAGGACGCTGCCTCGGTTTGCCACCAAGTTCCTAGACACATAGTTTAGATCAGGTAAAGTTTAAATAGGTAACAATTAATAAAGTTGCCCAAATTTGAATCCATACCATTGTTGTCTGTCTCGTTATTTCAGGGGTTAAGGGGCAAGGGACTCTCCACACCAACGAAGTTGGTGGGGAGAGCGATTTGCCCCTCCCCCTGAAGGGAGAGATATGGGAGGTTCCTATGGAACCTCCTGGAAGGAGGGCGGGGGCTGGCTGAGCTCTCGAGCCAGCCTCCTCCCTCAGTCTTTGAAGACTTGCTACCCACCACACCCGCCCATTGACAGTATAACTTTCGGTTGCCCGTTGGAGCCGGGTAGGAATTTTTTCCCCCTCATGTTAAAGAAGACTGGGGGGTTTTTTTCGCCTACCCTATACTGTTATTAGGGGCTAGCTGGGGTGGTCCGGTTTAATTAGGCTAGCATAAATAGCTCAGGAAAACACAGACATGGAGGTATACGCAAGGCACCCCTTAAGGGTGGGGGTCATTGTGCAACAAACACTCACCTAGAGGTCAGCAAATGGGTGAGGGGACATCACTTGGCACAGAAAGAAGAGAGGCTGATAAACACTCACCTAGAGGTCAGCAAATGGGTGATGGGACATCACTTGGCACAGAAAGAAGAGAGGCTGATATCAATAATCTGAGACAGGCTTCTCCAGACTTTTACCTTCAGGTGGCCCGGTTGAGGATCCAGGGCACACAGATATTACACACTAAATAGCCGAGGACGCTGCCTCGGTTTGCCACCAAGTTCCTAGACACATAGTTTAGATCAGGTAAAGTTTAAATAGGTAACAATTAATAAAGTTGCCCAAATTTGAATCCATACCATTGTTGTCTGTCTCGTTATTTCAGGGGTTAAGGGGCAAATGTATGGCATACTCTTACTAGAATAAGTTAGTTTAATGGTGTTCAGTTATATCTTACAGTTTCAGGTGAGCTTAGGTGAGCTTAAGTGATCTCTCATAGCCCAAGGATAATAGTCCTCTAAGTGTAACATCTTGGTGGTGGGTCCGTAGGTGTCTGTGTAGTCCTATACTTGATCTGCATGATTTCCCGCAGTGAGGACATCCAGGTGGAAAACAATCCTGGTCAGGGTTGGTTTGATGCACCTTTCTCTTGGCACGATTCTCCCTTTCAACCTCTTTGAATTCTGCAACACTGCTGATCACAGCTGACCTCCAGTTAGAGCGCTTAAGGGCCAGAGCTTCCCAATTCTCGATGTCTACACCACAGTTTTTAAGGTTGACTTAAGCTCATCTTTAAATCTCTTTTCCTGTCCACCAACATTATGTTTCCCATTCTTGAGTTGGGAGTATAGTAACTGGGTTGTTGTAGGTCTTTTTGGGATATATGGCCATGGTCTAGAGGCAATCTCTCCTGATGTTTCGCCTGCATCTATGGCAAGCATCCTCAGAGGTAGTGAGGTCTGCTGGAACTAGGAAAAAGGGCTTATATATCCGTGGAATGACCAGGGTGGGACAAAGGACTCTTGTCTGCTGGAGCTAGGTGTGAATGATTCAACTGACCACCTTGATTAACATATAATGGCCTGACAGTGCCTGGAGCAAACTTTTGTTGAGAGGTGATTAGATGTCCTTGTTTGTTTCCTCTATGTTGTTGTGCTGTTTTAATTGTAGAGTTTTTTTAATACTGGTAGCCAGATTTTGTTCATTTTCATGGTTTCCTCCTTTCTGTTGAAATTGTCCACATGCTTGTGGATTTCAATGGCTTCTCTGTGTAGTCTGACATGGTGGTTGTGAGAGTGGTCCAGCATTTCTGTGTTCTCAAATAAAATGCTGTGTCCAGGTTGGTTCGTCAGGTGCTCTACTATGGCTGACTTCTCTGGTTGAAGTAGTCTGCAGTGCCTTTCATGTTCCTTGATTCGTGTTTGGGCGCTGCGTTTGGTGGTGCCTATGTAGACTTATCCACAGCTGCATGGTACATGGTAGACTCCTGCAGAAGTGAGAGGATCCCTCTTGTCCTTTGCTGAATGTAGCATTTGTTGGGTTTTCTTGGTGGGTTTGTAGATATAGTAATTGTAGATATAGTATAGTAACTGCTTTGGGAGATGGGCATTCAGACAACGTCACCAGTCCAGCGGAGTTGATGCCGTAGGAGCATCACTTCAGTGCTGGTGGTCTTTGCTTCTTTCAGCATGCTGACATTTGTCTGCCTGTCTTCCCAAAAGATTTGCAGGATTTTTCAGAGGCAGCGCTGATGGAATCGTTCTAGGAGTTGGGTGTGACGTTTTGCAGGCATATAGCAGGGTTGGGAGGACAATGGCATTATAGACAAGCACCTTGGTCTCCATCTGGTAAACTCAGTCTGGCCAGGATCCTATCCTTTGCAGCTTAATGTATTTATTAGCATTATGAATGTAATATTTTCACAATACTCAACATCAAAAATAATAGGAATAGTTTTATTTTATAAAGCGGAAATCTATAAAACTGTAACCTGCAACTGCAAACATTAACAACAATCTGCCTCATGTCAATGGAAACCTTTGCCATCCTCATTCCCAGTACAACTACCTAATTACAAACATTAAATCATGTGCTGATGAAAGAATATATGAATCATTTTATGAAAGAAGTGAAAATACGTCTGAAAACAAGATCAATCAACTCACGCAATTTTTTAGTGCTGGTGCTGCATCGAAAATTCACTCTTCTAACGTAGCCAATCCAAGTAAATGTTCTATCTCAGCAATAATACAATACAGAATCAATTATTAAAATTGTAATTTAAAAGGACAAAAAATTATCCATCTCAGAATCAGGCAGATGCGTGAATAATCATTTAGCATCAATCCCAACGGCAACCAGTTTCCTATTTGAAGTTCCTTTCTGCCTGCACAAAAGAGCAATGTGCCTTAATCAATCACACTTATTCCCACTATAATTTAAATCAGTGGCCCTGTTATTGTGCTATAAATAGGCTACTAACAATCATTTATTATTGCCATTGTTTTTGCCTCTGCTCCTTGGCCTTTGGAAGGATAGCCACACAGGAACACTCCATTGCTTAAAAGAGCTTCTATCAGGATCACCAGCTGGGAAGGGTTTTTGTAACAGACCCTTCCAAGAAGTGATCCAGAAAGCAGATCTCTCAATTGCTACATTTGTTTCTCTTCAGTGAGATCTGAGAGCTTCCATATCAGGAGGTAGCAAATCTGCTTCAGGTTTTGTTCCAGACTTCTTCTGAACCCTATCTCCAAAATAGGATGCACCACCTTGGACAGTTCTTTTAAAGTCAGGACTAAGACCAAGAATGGGTTTGTTGTATCCTTAACATGAAAGCCATTGATTATCTGCCTATCCATCATCCATACACTTAGAATTTGTATATATAGAATCCTAGACTCATTGAGTTGGAAGAGACCTCATGGGCCATCCAGTCCAACCCTCTGCCAAGAAGCAAGAATATTGCATTCAAAGCACCCTTGACAGAAGTTCAGAATTATTTGTTAGGCCCATAATCAGGAACCCCTGTCCGAACATATCTCCCTCTATGAACCATCTAGGAGGTTAAGATCTTCTGGGGATGCCCTGCTCTTAGTCCCACCCCCTTTGCAAGTGTGATTCGTGGGAATGAGAGACAGGACCTTCTCAGTGGTAGTCCCTCAGCTGTGGAACTCCCTGCCTAGTGAAATCAGGTTAGACCCTTCCCTCCGGTCCTTCAGGAAAAAACTAAAAATATGGATGTGGGACCAAGCATTTGGATAGCAATCTTTCAGTGCAATATGTGAATTCGTAATGGTGCAATGACAATTGGAATGGCCTTGGACTTTGATATTGGATTACATGGTTTTAATAACTGGCTTTAATGTTTGATATGTTTTTAGCAGTTGATTTCAATGAATATGTTTATTTGCTAGTTGTATGTTGCTGTGAAAAGAGCCCTGGTTACGCGGAGGATTAAAGTTGAACTTGCTAACTAAAATGTTGGTTATTTGAAGCCGGGGAGTAGAGTGAGCCCCTGCTGTTAGCCCCAGCTTCTGCCAAGCTAGCAGTTCAAAAACATGCAAATGTGGGTAGATCAATAGGTACCACTTCATGCAGTCATGCTAGCCACATGACCTTGGAAATGTCTATGGACAATGCTGGCTCCTTGACTTAGAAATGGAGATGAGCACCACCTCCCAGAGTCGGACACAACTAGATTTAATATCAAGGAGAAACCTTGACCTTTACTCATGTTTGTTTGGCATTATGCCTTATATGTTAGCTCCTCTGAGTTCTGTTTGGGGTGACAGGGCAGGATATAAATATGGCAAATAAATACATAAATAAATAGGAAACAGGAACTGGTCAGTATTTCCCCTGATGGACCACGATTGACTCTGTTCCCATCCTGGCCTAAGTAACATCTACAAATGTGTTTCTGTTCTACTCTACGAATAAATATTTCTCAATGTCCATTGAAAATACCAAATCCTGGCATTGCCTCATACGCTATCTCCAGAAGCCACAGTTGTAGCTTAGGGCTGACATAGTCTTTCTTGAGGCAGGAAGTTCCTCTAAACAACTAATATGGCTTGTATTAAAATGTAATCTGACAAGTCACTGGTTTCTGTGTCTGATCCATTACAAAAAATAAAGACGACACAGCCTTCTGCTGACTGCGGCTGTGTGTAAATAAAGGTTTCACATTCGAGAAAGGTTTGAAAATGAGATGGGAAAAGGAAGTAGTTGTGTGTTGTTTTTACATAATCACAACAGAGAAATGTGAAAAGACAGAGTGAGCCTGACATTGCAATAACTGTGTGAGCAAAGTGTAGAACAAGAACAAACACGAGGGAAGAGGGGAAGGAAATTTAATGCTACTCTGCATGCAAACAAGCACATAAGGGTTCAATCAGCCCCCACAATGTTTGAGAAATCACGAAATTTCAGATTTTTTTTCCAGAAGATTGAAAAGTAATGCAGCTACAAGAATCTTCCAAAAAGAAATGAATTCCCATATCCAATCAAAGGCTTGATAACAACCCATTTGCAAGCAAACTGCATGCTATTTTGTTATACAAATATGCAAGCTAAATAAGAAAGGTTGGAACACACTGATTCAGTCATCACATGAAAAGGCCAAAAGTTGAGATCTTCAAAGGCCAGGGCTTGAAAGGAACAAGATAGAAATAACAAAATATTTGCCATTCATTGACTTATCCCAATATCAAAAGTATAATAGCCTCACCCCATGCCTTATAATGGACTAAATTAAATTATGAAATAAGGAGGCATGACATCTCCATTTTACTTTATATTAGTGCTTCTCCCATGTTACTCTAGCTTGCAGTCACTTTTATAATCACATCATGTGACTTCCTACTACTACCTCTTGCCTTTGTGTAGGCAGACTTTACAAAAAAAATATTCTAAATAAAGTATATCAATTAGTGTTGGGACACATTAAATTATTTTTAACAAATAAATAAATAAATAAAATTAATAAATTAGTGTTTTGTGGGAACTCCTGAGTTAGAATCATAGAATCAAAAATTTGGAAGAGACCACATGGACCATCCAGTCCAACCCCATTCTGCCATGCAGGAAACACACAAAGTACTTCCATCAGATGGTTATCCAGCCTCTGTTTAAAAGCTTCCAAGGAAGGAGCTTCCACCACACTCCAAGACAGAGAGTTCCACTGTTCCAACAGCTCTCATGGTCAGGAAGTTTTTCCTAATGTTCAGTTGGAATCTATTTTCCTGCAATTTGAGGCTATTGCACTGAGTCCTAGTCCCTAGAGCAGAAGAAAACAAGGCTGCTACCTATTCCTTATGGCAACCTTTCAAATATTTAAACATGGCTATTGTGTCTCCTCTCAAACATACTCCAGCTCTTTAAAATGCTACTCATAGGGCAGTGGCTCTCAACCTGTGGGTGCCCAGATGTTTTGGCCTTCAACTTCTAGAAATTCTAACAGCTGGAAAACTGGCTGGGATTTCTGGGAGTTGTAGGCCAAAATATCTGGGGACCCTCAAGTTGGGAACCACTGTCATGGGGTATGGCCTCTAGGCTTTTCATCACTTTAGTTGCCCTCCTCTGGACATATCCCAGCTTAGAGTCAATCTCCCTCTTGAATTGTGGTGTCCAGAATAAGACACTGGGTTCCAGGTGAGGTCTGACCAAAGCAGAATTGAGGGGCCCCATTACTTCTCTTAATCTAGACCAGTTGTTTCCAAAGCATGGGTCATGACCCCTTTTGGGGGACACAAAGAGTTTTTTGTGGGATCACCAGGCAGTGGTGGCATGTGGAATTAAAAAAATGGAAAACAAAAATTCACATCATTGCATCCTGTACTGATCTAGACAATATTTGAAACCATGTATGCCTGTTCAGTGAGAGCTGGTAGTTTCTGTGGAATGGTGAATCCTACGTTGATCTTCTGAGAAACTATCCAAAGTGTTTAATCTATCCCATGCTCTTTGGATTTTGGACTTGGACTTTTTGGTGAGACTCTGTGCATTTGACCTTCTGGAACAGACCTTGGAATTTGCTTTGCTTGCTCCTTTTGCATTGGACAGACTTTGGTATGAATCTCAGATTGCCTCTGGCCATGCTTTGGAAGAAAGGCTGAAGACCCTGATAATTCAAACCCTTTGATTCTAAAAGGTTAATGTAACAAGTTACAACCTGTTTCCACATTCACCATACGAAATGATCTTGGGAAAACCATCAACTGAACATTATGCCAAGATACGGCCTTCTGTATCCACGCATTCTATTTTTTTGTTTTCCCCTGACATTAAGTCCAGTCATGTCTGACTCTGAGGATGGGTATTCATCTCCATTTCTAAGCTGAAAAACCAACATTGTCCATAGACGCCTCCAAGGTCATGTGGCCAGCATGACTGCTTGGAGCACCGTTACCTTCCCGCTGGAGCAGTACCCATTGATCTACTCACATTTGCATGTTTTCAAACTGCTAGGTTGCCTGAAGCTGGAGCTAACAGCAGGAGCTCACCCCGCTCCCTGGGTTTGAACCTGCGACCTTTTTACCAGCAAGTTCAGCAACTTAGCAGTTTAACCAACTGTGCCACCGGGGGCTTCAACACATTCTATATCTTCAGATTCAAACCATGGTTTGAAAATATCTCCCCCCCTCAAAAAAAAATGTATACGGGACAACATTCAACTATGCCACTGTACACAACGGGAGCATCCATGGAGTCTGATATCCACAGGCGTCATGGAATTAAACCTAAGCACATATTAAGAGACCACTATAATATAGTTTACTTCATACCTGATAAGTAATAGATCCACTCTTGTTAGTCCTCAATCCTCAACTAGAGTGGGCCCATTAAATCAGTACTTGAATGGTGAGTAAAAACATAAGTAATATTCAACCAATTCAATGCCTTCACCTAAATCAGATCTAGCATTAGGATTTAGGCCAATATCTTAATGGAATACACCTAATATTAGCCCTACCTACAGGAGATTCATTAATCAATGGGACTTAATTTAGTCATGATTCACAAACCCCATTCCTATTCATTGGTCTACTGTAAAGAATTGATATAGCTAATTTTCTCCAAAGTTGTAACCAATTTAGACTTTAAAAAAACCCTAAATGAACTCTGCAAAGAACTTTTAAAAACTTATATAATCTCTCCTTCTAAAAGGTTCTTAGTTATGAATGGTGTGAGGGGCAGGTGCTTTTCAAAAGATGTTGGCCTGACATACTGAAGATCTTTCACTGAAAGAAAGAGCAAATTATTGTGCTTCAAAGCAGTACTTTCTTTTCAGAAATTAAATACAGTGTGCAGCTCTCTTTGTAGTTTCTATAGTTCACCTACGAAACCTGTTATCTCCAAGTAAAGTTGGAGAGATATAATCTCCATCAATAACCTGTTCTTTTATTGTCTCATTTTTCAAATTTAGCAGGGGAAGATCCCTGCGGCATAATAGAAATTCATCTAAATCGACCTCCTTGATGAATTGGGAGCATTTCAGCGAGTTTTATGCTAATCATTTCTCTCCACGGAACAGATTTTGTTGATGGCTGTTTTTGCATTGTTTGGGCATCAGCATGGGAAGGCAGGATTAAACAAACCTGCTGTTCTTCTCAATGGTTCTTTAATCACCTCTCCGCAAGTGGTTTGCTAGAACTGGGTTGGAGGTTTCAGGGAAGAAGAAAGAGATGGATGGCATTGCCCCATGTTCTGAAACAATAAAAGCATTTGCTATTAGCCAGTCCATCACCACCACTCCTTCTCACAGTCTTTGGGATAAATAGAAACTCGGTGGGAATGACAAGCTACCAAGACCTTCCAGTGGGCTTGCTGGTGCAAGGATAACAAAAGACAACAACCCAATAATCAATGGGAGCTTGGAGCAGTCCTGTTCGAACTGAAATTGAGACTATTTTTACCAAATGCAATAACTGAAAAAATATTTCATGCTCAAAGTATTGTTGAAAGCTTTCATGGTCGTAATCACTGGGTTGTTGTAGCTTTTTTGAGCTATATGGCCATGTTCTAGAAGCACTCTGTCCTGACATTTTGCCTGCATCTATGGCAGGTATCCTAAGAGGTAGTGAGGTCACAACCTCTGAGGATGCCTGCCATAGATGCAGGTGAAATTTCAGGAACGAATGCTTCTAGAACATGGCCATATAGCCTGAAAAACCTAGGGTCTGGAGAACAAGCCCTACAAGGAGCGGCTTAAGGAGCTGGGCATGTTTAGCCTGAAGAAGAGAAGGCTGAGAGGGGATATGATAGCCATGTATAAATATGTGAGAGGAAGCCACAGAGAGAAGGGAGCAAGCTTGTTTTCTGCTTCCTTGCAGACTAGGACGCGGAACAATGGCTTCAAACTACAAGAGAGGAGATTCCATCTGAACATTAGGAAGAACTTCCTGACTGTGAGAGCCGTTCAGCAGTGGAACTCTCTGCCCCGGAGTGTGGTGGAGGCTCCTTCTTTGGAAGCTTTTAAACAGAGGCTGGGTGGCCATCTGTCAGGGGTGATTTGAATGCAATATTCCTGCTTCTTGGCAGAATGGGGTTGG
This sequence comes from Anolis sagrei, assembly GCF_037176765.1. Classification (NCBI taxonomy): domain Eukaryota; kingdom Metazoa; phylum Chordata; class Lepidosauria; order Squamata; family Anolidae; genus Anolis; species Anolis sagrei. Next base: position 10,445,991 of record NC_090025.1, on the reverse strand, counting down.
ACTGGATGGCCCATGAGGTCTCTTCCAACTCTTTGATTCTATGATTCTATGATTCTATAACAACCCAGTTTCAAGCTCAAAGTTCCCCTCCAACAGCCTTAACAGAAACGTGTGCTTCTAGAGACATAAAAAACAACACCTTAGATTGAAAGACTGGAGGGGGGCAGGGGTTGTTGGTGTAGAAGCAAGACTATTCCATGACTCCCTAACAAACAAGCAAAACAAGTTAAAATGTGAGCAGCTTCATTTTTCAAACAAATGTACATAGAGGAAATCAATACAATTTCTGGGCCATGGAATATAATTACTGTATTTACTTAAATATAAGCATAGCTTTTCAGCCTTTTTAGTCTGAAAAGCCCCCCTCAGCTTATACTTGAGTGAGGGTCCTGGTGGGAAAATGTGGGGCTGAAAAAAAGCCCTTCTTTCAGCCCCAGACCTTCCCACCAGAACCCTTAAATCTCTGCACAGATACCTAGCTGGATCACTTTGCCTAGAGCAGTGGTTCTCAACCTGGGGGTCGCGACCCCCAGGGGGGTCATTTGACAATTTCGGAGAGGTTGCGAGGCCGCCTCCTTAGGCCCCGCCCCCAGCCAAGGGCTCTCCTCACGTGAATTCTCCCTCAGCTAGGCCGCAGTCCCGCCTTCCAGCGAGGCCGTGATCCAGCTGAGGGCTCTCCTCGCGAGGAGTCCCCCTCGGCTGGGCCACGGTCCCGTCTTCCAGCGAGGCCGCGATCCAGCCGAGGGCTCTCCTCGCGAGGAGTCCCCCTCAGCTAGGCCATGGTCCCCTGCATATCAGATATTTACATTATGATTCATAACAGTAGCAAAATGACAGTTATAAAGTAGCAACAGAAATAATTTTATGGTTGGGGGTTACCACAACATGAGGAACTGGATTAAGGGGTCACGGCATTAGGAAGGTTGAGAACCACTGCCCTAGAGGGAAGGAGAGGGCTTGCTCCTTTTTCTCCTCCTCTCTCACGCACCTTCCTCTACTCCCTCCTCGGCACAGCAACCCAGCTGGATTGCTGTGTCAAGAGGAGAGGAGAGGCCACACACCTGTCTCTCCTTAGTTCTTCCCACTCCATCTCTCCCTCCATTTATTGTTGTTGTTGCTGTTGTTGTTATTTGCAACACAAGATGAGTCCACAGCAGACAAGATCACTTTGCTGGCTGTTGTATTAGGTCACACGTGTGCTGATTATCACTGGAACCACCTGTACTGGTTTATGCCAGAGCCTTTGCAGTTCAATTTTGAGGTCCTGATAATGGCTGATAGTGATGGGTGCCACCTTGTCGTGGTGGGGGCCTGAACTGCTCCAAGGATGCTGAGAGCTGTGCTGGTGGTAGTGTAACTACCAACTGGTCCAACCAAGTCAGAGAGATCTCAGTTGAGGAGTGGAACTAAGAGCACCTAACCCATTAGCATGATGGATAAACAAACCAAAACAAAGTCTATACTGGCTCGGACAACACCCGGAATAAAAAGGATCACAGTGGAGTGGATGCTTCTGATTCTGGACATCCATCGACAAGTGGGCTACAGAATCAAAATACAAATGAACATTCACAGAAGCAGAAGAAATATACAATGCCAGAAAACTGCACAATTATTATTATTATTATTATTATTACATTTATTATTTTAATGTATCATTTTTTGTTATTATTACATTTACTGTATTATTTTACTCTATTATTATTGGAAGGATATGTAAGCACATTGACACTGAAGAAGTTTAGAATAATGATTTAATCAGAGTTGGACAGTCTTATGTTAAATTACAGTTTTATGTAAATATTCAAAAACATTTAGCCTACTGATGCCTAAATTAATGTAATTTTATTGGTATCTATTTATATTTTATTTTTTGAAATTTACTAGTAGCTGCTGCATTTCCCGTCCTTGGCTTATACTCCAATCAATACGTTTTCCCAGGCTTTTGTGTTAAAATTAGGTGCTAAATTGTGTTAAAATTAGGTGACATATATTCAGGTCAGCTTATACTCGAGTATTTACAGTATTTGTGTTCCAAAAAGAAAACTGATATATGGCTGGTGACTGACACTCACCTACATTCTTTATAATTCTCGAAATGTGGTTGTAATGAAATGCCTACCTTACTGGTCTTGTTCTGTGTAAATTCTTCAATAAAACATCACCATAAGGACTAATCTACATCTGCCTGGAGTTGTCGAACAAATACATTTGAAACCCTCAGATGAGTAGAGCAGTTTGCTTCTCCTCTACTTATGGCTATATATCCTTTCTCAATCAAAAGAAAAGAACTAGAGCAAGAGGAAGCATAGTCCAAAACCAGGAGTCAATTCTGGTTCATTTTCAGGAATTCTGAGGTTATGGATAACTGTACAACAGGTACAGTATTAAACAAGACACATTAACAATATATCACTTTCCCAATCATCTTTGGGTCTTTTTTTAGAGAGAGAGATTGGATGTGCCAAGTTGGAGAGCCTTGCAAAGCAGAAAAACAGAGCCCTTTTATTTCATTTATTTATTTATTTCACGTGTTTCTACCCCACCCTTCTCAACCCCCGAGGGGGGACTCAGGGCGGCTTACAAAAGGCACAATTCTATGCCTACACAATAATACAAATAGACATATATAAACAACAATTAAAACTCTTATAACAATTAAAACAATCAATTATATATCACAATCAATCAATTGGTTTATTTTACAGTTTGCCCTCCATATCCACATACTTGGCACTCACATATTTAACCACCGATTGCTGGAAAATATTCAGAAGCAACTCTTGATTTTGCCATTTTATAAAAGGGTCACCATTCTTCTAGACCAGGGGTCCTCAAACATTTTAAGCAGAGGGCCAGGTCACAGTCCCTCAAACTGTTGGAGGGCCGGATTATAACTTTAAAAAAAACATGAATGAATTCCTATGCACACTTCTTCTTCTTAGGCGATCCCTCGCTTTCTGAGGATGATTGTCTTCCAATATTCTTGTGGGTCCGTATGTGGCTGTGGAGCCCTATTCTTGCTCTGCATCTTCTTCCGCAGTGAGGGCATTGGTTTCCAGGTGGAAGGCGGTCCCGGTTGGGGTTGGCTTGACGCACCTTCCTCTTGGCGCGCTTCTCCCTTTCGGCCTCCATTCGTGCCTCCTCAAATTCTGCAGCACTGCTGGTCACAGCTGACCTCCAGCTGGAGCGGTCAAGGGCCAGGGTTTCCCAGTTCTCAGTGTCTATGCCAGAGTTCTTAAGGTTGGCTTTGAGCCCATCTTTAAATCACTTTTCCTGTCCTCCAACATTCCGTTTTCCGTTCTTGAGTTCGGAGTAGAGCAACTGCTTTGGGAGATGGTGGTCAGGCATCCGGACAACATGGCCGGTCCAGCGGAGTTGGTGGCGGAGGACCATGGCTTCAATGCTGGTGGTCTTTGCTTCTTCCAGCATGCTGATGTTTGTCCGCTTGTCTTCCCAAGAGATTTGCAGGATTTTCTGGAGGCATCGCTGATGGAATCGTTCCACACACTGCACATATCTTAATTGTAGTGCAAAAACATTTAGAAACAATACAATAATTAAAATGGAGAACAATTTCAACAAATATAAAATTATTAGTATTTCAATGGGAAGTGTGGGCCTACTTTTGGCTGATGAGATCAGATTGTTGTTGTTATTGTGTGGTTTCAAGTCATTTCAGACTTAGGTTGACCCTGAGCGAGGGCCGAGTAAATGACCTTGGAGGGCCACATCCGGCCCCCGGGCCTTAGTTCCAGGACCCCTGTTCTAGACCGTTGAATATAATGGGACTTGAGCATCCATGGAGTTTTGCATCCACGGAGGTGTCGCTTTCACCCCTTCCCTTTCTGGTATGATGGGGCTGCTCTGCTTCTGTGTCACTGTGTTGGCACTGAAATGATATCAAGAGCAGGATTCTCCTCCTCTCCCTTCCTCTCCCTTGCTATTCCCAAGCCAGATTTTGTAAATTCACTATATCTGGAGTTATGAAATTGCTTTAAATGTACTTAAAAATGAAGCAGTGGAACTCAAAAGGACAGGGTTAAAAGGTTATGGGAAATACAAGTGGAATATCATTGATGGAGCTGTCAGCGATGCAGTGGGTTAAACCGTTGTGCCGGTAGAACTGGTGACTTGAAGGTTGGGTTGCTAACCTGAAGGTTGCTCATTCAAATCCAACCCGGGAGAGAACAGAGGAGCTTCCTCTATCAGCTCCAGCTCCATGTGAGGGACATAAGAGAAGCCTCCAACAAGGATGGAAAAATCATCAAAAAAACATCCAAGTGTCCTCTGGGCAACGTCCTTGCAGACAGCTAATTCTCTCACATCAGAAGCGACTTGCAGTTTCTCAAGTCACTCCTGACATGAAAAAAAGATCACTGATTCAGCAGAGTTGTGTTAATGGAGAACATGTGATAGTTAGGATGCTCATGTCAGTATGTAGCCACTTATGACAGACAGTGTGGTTGCAATGGCACAGTGGCTTTATGCTCTCATACTGTAGGAACTGGAGATATCCCAGCGATAAAGTTTTGAATTGTGCCATCTCTATTCACATTGCATAGGGTTGTTTTTTTACCATATAGTGTAGTAAATTAGTTCCTGGGCTTTCCATATTGATTAGCACTTCTATGCTCTTTTATGAGCAAAGTTTTCTGCTCGTATCTTTAATTCCAGATTCTAAACTCTGACTGTTAGACAAATGGAAACAGAAACACTAAAAATCTTGTTGAACTCCGTGTGCCTGTGTAGGAAGAAAAACCTTCACGGATAAATAATAAATGCTTGCAGTATCCATTATTTAGCACTTTGCAATTTGTAGTAAACAGTGATAGTCTGTCTCCACAGTGTGGTCACCAATTTGGTAGTAACTGAAATTGAAACTGACACTGGCCTTTAACAGTTGTGAGGACATGGTTAGTACTGGGAAGGGAGATCACTAGAAAACACCAGGTCAGATAGGCTGTATTCCGAGTAAGGCCATGACAAATCACCCCAGAGTATTCTCTCCCTAAGAAAATCTTCCAAAGTTCAGGAGGTCATTATAAGAAGTAAAGGCATTTACTTTACTTCTCTTTGCACACCCTTTTAAATTGACACAATGGTTTTCTTTGTTTGCAACAAAACAGGGGCAATTAGGCCAAGTGTTTAACCCCTCTCCAGCAAAGTAGTGGCACCACTCTGTGACATCTAGATCTCAGTTTGCAAAGCAATGGCTAGATGCAAAATGTTGCATGCTATTTTGTATAGATTTGGCTATTTCATATTTACTTTGTAGGACTATAGAATTCCCTAGGAAACACAGTTTAATATTTGTAGCTGAGTTCTGATCCCCAAAACCTAACTTTTCTAAGCTCTGCATAAAATGGACACTACAACCCCCCAGCTTGAGCAGAACCAGACCATTGTGTACCTTTAGACATTTCTTAATACTTTAGTTTCCACTTCAGTCAAATTGTGCTGGTACGGCTGTACCAGGAGCTTCAACTTCATTTTCTTTCTATTGAGTGTTTGCATATATTCCAAGGTTCCATGCATTTGCAACAAGGTGGCTTCCCTTGGTTTGCAATCATAGGGTTAGCCACCTGTCTATCATTGTTAAGTTTTGGTTCCGCCCCTTTCCCCAGGGCCATGGGAAGAGAGGGAGCCATTTTTAGTTCAGTTTTATAGTGGAAAGCTAAGCTACAGGACGTGGAATGGCTCCATCCATTAGGGCTGGGTGGTTTCGTTCGTTAATTTTGTAATTCGTTAATAATTCGTATTTAAAGTAGCTTAAGATCCGATATTGAACCATTCAGGAGCAACTAAAAATCGAAATGAATTTTTAAAATTTATTTCGTATTGTTTCGTAATTGTTTTGTAATTGTTTCGAAATTGTTTCGTTATTATTTCGTTATAATTTCCGTATGTCTGGTGCAAGTTTTATAGTTGTTTGTTTTATCAATGATAAAAAAATAAATTATCACACCAACGGTCAACAACAGAGGGAGAGGGAAGCTTCAGAAGTTCCCCCTGTCCCATTTGGAGGGTTTTTTAGCGTATTGCGCAATCACGTCCGCCATTAACGAATCGATTCGTTATTGTTTCGAAATTGTTTCGTAATTTCCGAAATTTCATAAATATCGAACTTTTTTAAAGAAAAAATTCGGAATTCTTTTAAAAAACGAAACACAAAAACCCCCTAAAAACGAATCGAGTTTAGAAACAAATTTTTACGTGGTTGCCCAGCCCTACCATCCATAGAAAAGCTTCATTTCCTACAGCATCCGGGGCAGACATTCTGGGGAAAAACAGCCCCAAAGCTCTGGCTGGGAGCTTACAGCCTCTTAGCTTTACAGCATCTCAGGAAAACAGTCCTAAAGTTTCGGAAGAAAACAGTTTTACAGACCCAAAGAACTCCAGCTGGAGAATCTACATAGCCTTGACTGGTAGGTCTACTCGGGGCCCAAGATGCAGATTGGACCTGGTAGTAGAACCCACATCAGCAAAGCTTAGACAGTACATTGCCTGGGAGGGGTTAAAAGGGGGGTTTCCTTGTTAAAGAAAGAAATAGTTCTCCAAGCAAGGTGCCTGTCCATTTGGGGGCAAGTTAAGAAGCATTTGTTTAATCTGTTGAAGATCCAAGAAGTGTTTGTTGTTTTATTGAAGACCTAAGCAATAAAAAAGGACTTTGTTAAACATTTCAAGCCTTCTTAAGACTGTGTATGGGAAAATTCTTGAAGGCCTCTCACCCAAGGTACCCCGGCTCTCCGCTGGGCACAAAGAACACGTCCTGTTTAAAAAATCAATTATTACAGGCCCAGCGTGTGGCAGCACACAAATGAAAGTGTTGTTATTGTTGCTGATTCCTCAGACTTTTTCTGAACTACCAAAGAAATTCCAGCCACTGAAGTGCTTGCTGTTTCTTGCTGCCGGGAAACCAGGCAGGGATGCTAACCCGCCTCCTTCATATCATGCAGAAACTAATTGAGTGGAACAAGATATCATTGATTCTATAGTTTAGAAAAGAAAGAAAAAATCAGCCAGCTATTTATGCCATTTATTTCTTATGCAGCTACCCCACGCTGAGCTAATAAACACCCTATTTATTTCATTCATAATTTATTGTCCACTGCTCTAGTTAACCATCATGTATATATTTTGGCCATTTGTAGAAAAGTGTTACTGATTGATGCACTTCATTCCCTGCCTCTCTCCCAATTCCCAGGTTTTTGTTTGTTTGTTTGTTTGTTTGTTAGTCGTGTCAGGAGCGACTTGAGAAACTGCAAGTTGCTTCTGGTGTGAGAGAACTGGCCGTCTGCAAGGACGTTGCCTAGGGGATGCCCGGATGTTTTTGATGTTTTACCACCCTTGTGGGAGGCTTCTCTCATGTCCCCACATGGGGAGCTGGAATTGACAGAGGGAGCTCATCCATGCTCTCCCCGGATTCGTACCTGTGACCTGTCGGTCTTCAGTCCTGCCGGCACAAGGGTTCAACCCACTGTGCCACCGGGAGCTCCCCCCAATTCCCAATGAACAACACCTTTAAAGTAGACTTCCTAACATAATATGAACTGGTTTGTTATAGGTTTTTTTGGGCTATATGGCCATGGTCTAGAGGCATTCTAGATCATGGCCATATAGCCCAAAATGCCTCTAGACCATGGCCCTATAGCCCGAAAAAACCTACAACAAACCAGTGATTTTGGCCATGAAAGCCTTTGACAATACATGATATGAACTCACTACCCCTCTGAGAACTAACCCTACAAACAAAGAAAACTGTAGTATCCTTCAAAACAATGTAGCCCTGCGCCTCTCTGGGCACTCAGGACAGTTCTTTGGCACAGGAGATGTGCATTTCTCCTTTCAGGAATGGAAATATTGGCAGCATCCATAGGTATTGTCTGACAGCTCACTTCAGGTTACCTTGCCAAGTAAAAAATCCCTCTTGCTGAGTAACACAAGCCCACAGCTAACATCATTTGATTGAAAGAGGCTGAACCAGGACTGTGTTTGTTTAAGCAATATTCCTTTTTCCATTCTTAGGCTTCTTTATTTATATATATTTATGACAGAAGCAGCCAGAGGGATGAGGTAGTAAAATATGAAATGTGTGGTCCCGTGTAATGCTGTTATTCTCAGAGCCATTTGTTCATTAACTGTAAATGCCTGAGAAAAACAGATGCCCAAGGTGGGACCAGGATGGAAGAACAAGCTGGGCCCACATTTGGATATGCAAAGGCTTGCGGGGTACTTTGTCAAAGTTATTACTCAATCTGATTGCTTGTGCCAGGAGGGGAAGTGTATGAATGCTAATGAGGAGAGATCCTTCTATCCATCATTCCAATAGGATTCTCAATCATCCCAGGAGAAAGCAGCATGCGTCCCTGGAATCTTCTCTCCTCTATCCATCAGGTACCTATACTGCCTTGAGTCAAATGGAAGAACTCACTTCAGCTCTTGGTAAACAAGGATCTTGAACTATTCCAGAAGTGGGGAATTGGCTTGGGAGGCAGATTCCTGGATCTCCATTCCATTGACCTCTGTGGGCCGGGTGACAACAGCACTAATATAGAGTTGCAGTTATGGGGCAAGGGAGAAGTTTACCTCCAAATACGTTTTCTGTCCCAACACATGGAATTTTCCTTGATTCCCCAAAATTCTAGTATCTCAGAAAGTGAGACACTGATAATCTATATAAATAAAAATGTAATGTTCGTTTGTGGGATTAACAGAATTCAAAAACCAATGAGCCTATTGACACCAAATTTGGACAGCATACACCTAACAACCCAATTTATGTTCTTCACTCAAAATTTTTGATTTTGTCATTTAGGAGTTGTAGTTGCTGGGATTTATAGTTCACCTATAATCAAAGAGCATTCAGAACTCCATTGAACCAAACGTGGCATACAGGACTCTCATGACCAACAGAAAACACTAGAAGGATTTGGTGGGCATTGACCTTAAGTTTCGGAGTTGTAGTTCACCTACATCCAGAGAGCACTGTAGACTCAAACAATGATGGATCTGGACCAAACTTGGCACAAATACTCCATATTCCCAAATATGAATGGAGTTTGGGGAAAATGGATCTTGACATTTGGAATTTGTAGTTACTGGGATTTATAGTTCACCTACAATCAAAGAGCATTCTGAACCCCACCAACAACAGCATTGGGACACATTTCCCACACAGAACCCCCATGACCAACAGAAAATACTTAAGGACATCCAGTCCAACTCTCTTCACCAGGGCAAGAACATGTTAGAAGCCAACACTTTCTCATTACTTTATTTTCCAGATCACCAGGCTGGGCCACAGCAACGCATGACAGGGGACAGCTAGTTGTAAATAAATACCCCTAGAACTCTTGCATTTGCTGTGTTCACATTCCCATAGAAACTTTACCTTCTCTTTTCTTGGGAAATCTAAATTAGATTTCTAAATGCTCAATTGAACATTTAAGTTGTGGAAATGGTAGGAATTGGGGACTGAAGAAAATGTTCATTGGAGGCGACAGAATTCTTATTGGGAGGCAATGGTCCCCACAGCAATGCCTCTGCACTGGTCGCTTCATCAAAGTGCCTAGTGGAGCTTTTCGAACAAGTGATTTGACCAGCTTGGAAACATTTAGCTGTGTATCTGTACCTCTTTCTAAAGTCCTATGAGGCTAATTATAAATGCATACTGTGAATACAATTTAGGACATTTAAAAAACACACACAAACCATTGTATAATAAACTAGCCATCCCCTGCCACAAGTTGCTGTGGCCCAGTCTGGTGATCTGGAAAAGTAATGACAAAGTGTTGGTGTCTAATATATGTAATTTCTTTATGCTTGTGGGTAAACAGTATTTCTTGCTGTTTCTTTGTAAGTTTTGATGTAGAGATTTGCCTACTCTGGAACATCTATATAAATAAAAATGTAATGTTCGTTTGTGATGTTGACAGAACTCAAAAACCACTGGGGGAATTGACACCAAATTTGGACACGATACACCTAACAACTCAATGTATGTCCTTCACTCAAAAAATGTTGATTTTGCCATGTGGGAGTTGTGGTTGCTGAGATTTATAGTTCACCTACAATCAAAAAGCATTATGTCCTTCACTCAAAAAATGTTGATTTTGCCATGTGGGAGTTGTGGTTGCTGAGATTTATAGTTCACCTACAATCAAAAAGCATTCTGAACCCCACCAACGATGGAATTGAACCAAACTTAGCACACAGTTCTCCCATGACCAACAGAAAATACTGGAAGGGTTTGGTGGGCAGTGTCCTTTGGTTTGGGAATTGTAGTTCACCTACATCCAGAGAGCACTGTGGAATCAAACAATGATGGATCTAGACCAAACTCTACATGAATACTCAATATGCCCAAATGGTGGCATACTGGTGGAGTTCGGGGAAAATAGAATCTTGACCTTTGGGAGTTGTAGTTGCTGGGATTTATAGTTCACCTACAATCACAGAGCATTCCGAACCCCACCAACGATAGAATTGGGCCAAACCTCCCACACAGAACCGCCATGTGGGCCACAGCAACGCGTGGCAGGGGACAGCTAGTGTAACATATAATTGTCCTTCTTTAGGGATCCCTTTCAAATCTATGATACTATATCTGTCATATACATGTGTGTGTGTGTGAATCATATATATCTATCTATATCTATGGCTGGATGGCTCTTTGTCTTGCCATGGTGAAGGAAGTTAGACTGGATGGCCTTAAGGCAGCATTTCTCAACCTGGGGGTCGAGACACCTGGGGGGGGTTACAAGGGGTCACCAAAGACCACCAGGAAACACAATATTTTCTGTTGGTCATGGGGGTTCTGTGTGGGATGTTTGGCCCAATTCTACTGTTGGTGGGGTTCAGAATGCTCTTTGATTGTAGGTGAACTATAAATCCCAGTAACTACAACTCCCAAATCTCAAGGTCTATTTCCCCCAAACTCCATCTGTGTTCATATTTGGGCATATGGAATACCCGTGCCAAGTTTGGTCTATATCCTTCATTGTTTGACTTCACAATGCTCTCTGGATGTAGGTGAACTACAACTCCAAAACTCAAGGACAATACCCATCAAACCAGGCCCGTAGCCAGGATTTCGTTTCGGGGGGGGCTGAATTTTTTTTCAGGGGGGGGTTTCGGGGGGGCTGAGTTTCGGGGGGGGGGGCTGAGTCTGAGTGAAAGAGGGGCTAGCCTAGCAAACCTTTTGTATCGTTACCCCAATACCCCCATGTATATGGGATATATTGAGTATGGTGATCAGATCATGATATGAATAAACATAACAGTTTAAATAATGCACCAGTAAGGCTTTTTCGCGAACCACCATGAAAATTTCGGGGGGGGCTAAAGCCCCCCGAGCCCCCCCCCCCCCCTGGCTACATGCCTGCATCAAACCCTTCTAGTGTTTTCTGTTGGTCATGGAAGTCCTGTGAGCCATGTTTGGTTCAATTCCATTGTTGGTGGAGTTCAGAATGCTCTTTGATTGTAGGTTAACTACAAATCCCAGCAATTACAACTCCCAAATGACAAAATCATTTTTTGAGTGATGGTCACTTTCTTGGGTTAGCAATAATAATAAGGTTAGTAGGTGTCTTGTGGCCAAATTTGGCAGCAATTCATCCAGCGGTTTTAGTATTATGATATTACTGAAAATGAGCAGAGCATTTTTAGATAGATTGAACACATATCCTGTATCCCAAATTCTATGAATCTAATGCAGTGCCAGCATACTGAAGCTTACAGTTTCCAAAAACAGCTCAACATACTGCAGTGTTCCAAATAGTTTCCTTCCTAGATTAGATCATAGAATCCTAGAGTTGGAAGAGACCTCATGGGCCATCCAGTCCAACCCCATTCTGCCAAGAAGCAGGAATATTGCATTCAAATCACCCCTGACAGATGGCCATTCAGCCTCTGTTTAAAAGCTTCCAAAGAAGGAGCCTCCACCACACTCTGGGGCAGAGAGTTCCACTGCTGAACGGCTCTCACAGTCAGGAGGTTCTTTCTCATGTTCAGATGGAATCTCCTTTCTTGTAGTTTGAAGCCATTGTTCCATGTCCTAGTCTCCAGGGCAGCAGAAAACAAGCTTGCTCCCTCCTCCCTGTGGCTTCCTCTCACATATTTATACATGGCTATCATATCTCCTCCCAGCCTTCTCTTCTTCAGGCTAAACATGCCCAGTTCCCTAAGCCGCTCCTCATAGGGCTTGTTCTCCAGACCCTTGATCATTTTAGTCGCCCTCCTCTGGACACATTCCAGCTTGTCATAGGTGAAGATACTATTCTGTTCATGTTTGATGATGGCCTTCCCTTTGGGACTTGGAATATTTGATTTGATTGTCCTTTGATTCTTTCTCACATAGTTCTTTTCTGTTCATGTGTTCTGCTGGTTAGCTTGGATCAGAAATCCATGGGAAAAGGGAAAATAGCACAACTCCTCGTATAGCACAGAAACTTTGTCCAAGGTCACAGAAAGAAACTATTAAATCAAATTCTTCTAGTAGGATTCTCACTTGTCTTGTTTAAAAAGTGTGGATTTAGCTTTGTTCTTGTCAAAGTACTGATATTCCCAAACTTGATTGAAAAGAATGTTTTCTACAAAGATGGATCTCCTTCATCCAGAAGACTTCACTTTTCATGAAGCCAAAAACAAAGAATGCTTGAGGCAGCCATTGTTTTATGACAAGCGAGAATAAAAAATTCTGTGCAGCAAAATGCCTATTATGTGCGGACTATATATTATATGCTTAAGCATAAAAGGGAGGGGGGATGACAAAATAATGGCATCACCTAATCCATATTCTGTCAATAGATTTTACACAGGTGATAATATCAGGAGAAGAGCAGCTGAAATCCAAACTTTAAGCTTCATTGGTTTCCTGCTTTTTTATTCCTCAGCTTAAAATAAATTTTTCAGGGTGAGACTGCTCTTGGTTTCTGAGAACTTCAACAATAGTTTGTACAAAAATATTTGGTTCCTAGGAAACAAGACAAGATCAACAGTTAACTTATAAAAAGGAGAAACAACAGTTCACTGTTGGAACATATGTTGCACATATTAACTTCCCAGGTCCAGTAGTTGCCATCTCCTATTCAATGATCCCACGCAGCAGAGAAGGAACAGAACTTGGAAATGTGGTTCTCAGAATTCTCCAACAACTGGAGCTGTTAAATTTCATATGCTCTGAAACACGACTTGAGGTCTTGAAGAACAGCTACATTGTTGATGTGTTCCTTCAAGTCCTTTCCAAATCTATCATAGATTTTCTGGGGTTGTATGTGATGCACCCAAGGTCACTCCATGAGTTTCCATGGCTAATTGGAGAATTGAACGCTCACCACCAGAATTGTAGTACAATGTTTAAATCCCTATGTGCTTTTTACTATGTCTATGATTGGGGTGGGATAAATGAAATAAAAGTAAGAGGGTTGAATGAAAAGTAATGCCTCCACCTTCGTTACTTGGGTTTGGATGGGAATATTTTAATAAATCAAATGCAAAAATAATCCTTAGAATGTGCTCTTTAACTACCACTATTCACTTTCCCACATAATCACTAGACAATTGGATGCATTTCTGCCAATGATGAACAAGTTTTCTGAAGCCGTCACAGAAGAAGTCGACGTTGATTTGAATGCAATATTCCTGCTTGTTGACAGGGGGTTGGACTGGATGGCCCATGAGGTCTCTTCCAACTCTTTGATTCTATGATTCTATGATTCTGTTTCCGCAACTAGCATCTCACAGTTCTCTCAACATCTTCATCAAAAGCATAATGATGTCCCCGCAGGTCTTCTTTCATTATTGGAAACAGATGTAAGCCAGACAGTGCTAAATCTGGACTGAATGAAGGATGTCATACGGTGGTGAGATCCAGTTTCTGAAGTTCTGCTGTGGTGGCATATAAAGTGTGTGGTCTGGCATTGTCATGCTGCAGGAAAACATTTCCCTTTTCCTTTCGGACCCTTGTTAGCCATCGTTTCAAAGTTCACAGCATTGTGATGTAACACTCTGAATTTATTGTTGTTCCACATTCAAGGAAATCAAAATGGATAACACCATCTGCATCCCAGAACAATGTTGCCATGATTTTTCCAGCTGAGGGCTGTGTCTTGAATTTCTTTTTCTGGGGCGAGTCTTCGTGTCGATATTCCATAGACTGACACTTCGTCTCCAGGTCATAATGGTGTACCCACATTTTGTCTCCTGTCACAATTGAATGGAGAAAGGTGTCACCTTCATTCTCATAGTGTGAGAAGAGTTTGAAGTCTGTGTGCTTTCATTTCAGGAATTTCAGGCGTCAGCACCCTGCGTACCCATTGTGCACAGATCTTCCAATAGCCAAGCAAAGCAATAATGTGACCCACACGTTCTTGTGAAATCCCAATTATGCTTGAAATTTCTCTCGGAGTGATACGAAGATCATCCTGAATCAATCTGTCAACTTTTTGCTTGTGAAACTTGGTGGTTGGTGTCACAGGACATTCAAATCTTTGTTTGTCACACAAGTCAGATGTTCCCACCTCAGCTTCTTTAAACTTACTCACCCAACGAGGCACAGTACTCACATCAACACAATCACCATAAACAGCTTGCATTCTCTGATGAATCTCCTTTGGGGTGACACCTTCTGCTGTCAAGAATTCAATGGCTGGATGTTGCTTAAGATGAATTAACCAACCGTCTGCGCAGGGTCCCATACTTTGCACTTCAACAGCACAACCATTCAATGCTAGGGCTTCGCACCAAAATGGAACTGTAGAGGAGAGTCTGCTGAACATGCCAGTACCTGTCGCATACCAGTATTGCCATCTGTTGAGGAGTTACAAAGGTGGAGGCATTACTTTTCATTCAACCCTCGTAAAATGTTTAATTATGATTTATTGCTGTGTACTGTTATTTTTTTAGATATTGTAAAAATAATTAAAATACATTTTAATTTTAAAAAATCACAGAATTTCATGGGATGGCATGCTGGGTGTAACAAGCTGCATCTTGTACACTCTGGTTTCACCTCATGATAGCCTCCAGAAACTGCAATTCAATTGCAGACACTTTGATAAAAAAAAATATACTTATTTTTCAGATGTCTTTTCTGGTGTTCTGTTTTGGTTAAGGATTGTTTGATTTGTTTGTGTGTATTTGTTTTTGTGTTGGAGAGAAGGGGGAGTAGTATTTTGGGTAGCAGTAGCTGAAGACTGGCTCCTCAGATCAGCAGAGAAATATATCTATTCTCGTCCTCTGCTGTAACATCTCCCGCAAGCAAACTGCCACTTTTCATGTTTTAATAAGTTGAGGATCAGTAGACAGTAAATTAATAATTTATCTCTGCAGCCTATTTTTAATATCTGTTTATAGATGTATTTTTTTTCCAAAAAACTGTCTCAGGTGGTTAATAATTAAGTTGTTGCCTACCCTGCAGAAAAGGCTAGGGCATATATTTAAAAATAATGAAGGATAATTTTCGCAATTGCTGATGTGACACACCCATTCAGGGAGTATGAATGGGCTGGCTGGCTTCATGCAGCAATGCAAAAGCAGTAATAATAGCCCAAATAGGTGATTTGCTTCAAACACAGTGTTAAATGCTCGGTTGCTGCTAATTAGAAGGAGGGGAGCCAGGAAGACAGAGTTCCACCATCTCTCCTGGGTCATCAATTGGAAGCCCCTCCCCCCAGCAACAATGTCGTAATACATAATACTAATAATATATATTGTATACACATATAATATTCATTATACTATTATGATGTAATACAACATAATACTAATAATACAATATAAAATTATATATTTTATATGTATTACATGTAATATAACTAACAATATTACAGTATAGTGGTATAGTACAATATAGTAATATGTCATACTAATATTGTCATACTAATATAGTGGTATAGTACAATATAGTAATATGTCATACTAATAATACCTGGAACCCCAGGTTTCAGCTGTGACCAGGGGAGCATTTGCACAATTAAAACTCGTGCGCCAGCTGCACCCATACGTTGGGAAGTCTGACTTGGCCACGGTAGTCCAAGCTCTAGTCACATCCCGTATAGACTACTGCAACGCTCCCTACGTGGGGTTACCTCTGAAGACTGCTCGGAAGCTTCAAATGGTCAAACGCTCGGCAGCCAGGATGCTAACAGGAGCGGCACTCAGGGAGCATACAACTCCTCTCTTGCGCCAGCTCCACTGTCTGCCAATTTGCTACCAGGCACAATTCAAAGTGCTGGCTTTAGCCTTTAATGCCCTAAACGGTTCTGGCCCGATCTACCTGTCCGAACGCATCTCCTCCTATGAACCAGTTAGGACATTAAGATCGTCTGGGGAGGCCCTTCTCTCGGTCACAAGCACGCCTGGAGGGGACGAGAGACAGGGCCTTCTCAGTGGTGGCCCCTTGGCTGTGGAACGCCCTTCCTGCAGATATCAGATCGGCCCCCTACCTGCTGGCATTCCGGAAGAGAGTGAAGACCTGGCTGTTTGAACAGGCATTCGACTAAGCAGTGCAAATGATTGATTAACGGAAATGGAATAATGGTTAACAAGAATGGATTCTGATTCTATTGATGAGATCTGATGGATCTGTTATATTGATGTATTGTTGTATTGATATTTACTGTTTAATTAATTTGTTATGTTATTGCTTTTAAATGCCCAATGATGTATTGTGTATACTGAAATTGTTGCTGTGAACCGCTCTGAGTCGTCTAAGGGCTGAGAAGAGCGGTATACAAATGAGGTAAATAATAAATAAATAATAAATAAATATTGTGCTATGCTAATAATATAATATATTGTATGTACGTATAACTTGTAAGCCGCTCTTAGTCCACTTTGGGCTGAGAAGAGCGGGATATAAATGTTGTAAATAAATAAATAATAAATAATTATACAACTTGGCTCTTCAACTTCATAAATGACCCTGGCTAAATAACAGAGAGAATACAAAGGGGGGGGGGGGGGGGAGAATCATATCCAAAAATCAAAGTCTGCTAATAGGTTGTGCAAAAGCAGGAAGACAACATAAAAATTAAAAAGCAACAAGAATTGCTTAGAAAATGAGAGAAATGTGCTTGATTTTTGTGGAGGGATACGTACATTGTGCCCCATGCACAGTATTTAAACCTTGAACCCCACTGTTGTGAGCCTTAAAGCTTCCTTAGAAGTCCAAAAAATGTCCACCACCCACAGAGTTTTCAACCTAACACTATTTGTGGGCAACATTTGCTCCAAACCATGCAAACACTCCCATCCGCCAAATGTATAAAAGAATGCATACATAGTCCACCCACCACTCACAAAAGCAGCCCACAAACCTGAATTATCCCAGTAATCCTCTTTCCCTCTATAGTCCTTCCCAAAAAGCTGATGGGAGTTGAGCCAACATTGCCTCCTATTGACATTTTGGGTGGTTACGCTTTCTTGGGGTTCAACACTGTAGAATTAATATACTTTGATCCTCCTTTAATGGACATGGCTCCATGACATATAATCATGACAGCTGTAATTTACAAATTCTATAACTTTCTCTTCCAAAGAGTAGTAGCGCCTCACTAATAGTCAGCATGAATTTGTCAAAAACCAGTCCCGCCAGACTAATTTTATTTCTTTTTGCAATAGAATTACAAGCTTGATAGATGCGGGGAATGCTGTGGATGTAGCATATCTTGATTTCAGTAAGGCCTTCAACAAAGTCCCCCATGACCTTCTTGCAAGAAAAGTAGTAAAAAGTGGACTAAGCAGTGCTACTATTAGGTGAATTTGTAGTTGGTTAAGCAACCAAACCCAAAGGGAGCTCTCCAATGGTTCCTCTTCACCCTGGAATGAAGTGACTAGTGGAGTGCCACAAGCAGGGTTCAGTCCTGGGCCCATTTCTGTTCAACATCTTTATTAATGACTTGGATGAAGGTTTAGAAGGCATGCTTATCAAGTTTGCAGATGACACCAAATTAGGAGGGAGAGTTAATACTCCAGAGAACAAGATCAGAATTCAAAATGACCTTAACAGATTAGAGAGCTGGGCCAAGACTAACAAAATTAATTTCATCAAGGACAAATGTAAGATACTATACTTAGGCAGAAAAAAATGAAGTGCAAAGATATAGGAAGAGTGATGCCTGGCTCAACAACAGTCCATATGAGAAAGCCTTGGAGTCTTCATGATCTGCCTCATCACACTAGAGCAGTGGCTCTCAACCTGGGGTCCCCAGATGTTTTTGGCCTTCAACTCCCAGAAATCCTAACAGCTGCTAAACTGGCTGGGATTTTCTGGGAATTGTAGGCCAAAAACATCTGGGGACCCCAGGTTGAGAACCACTGCACTAGAGCATGGATCCATTTTAAGTCTGGTTGCTGCATCCTGCAGCATTCAGGGAGTGTGTAGATTAGTGAGGCCCAGGACTTGCCTGACTGAGCATTTTAAAGGCTCCTCCCATAAACTACAAGCCCGTAAACTACAATGGATTTAAAGTGAATCCATGCTCTAGTATGATGAGGTCCATGGACAACATGTTGAACACGAGCAAACAATGTGATCCAGGAGCTTAAAAAGCTTATTTGATTTTGGGCTGCATCAAAAGAAGTATATTGCCTAGATCAGTGGTTCTCAACCTGTTGGTTGTTTTGGTCTTCAACTCACAGAAATCCAAACAGCTGGTAAACTGGCTGGGATTTCTGGGAGTTGTAGGCCAAATCACCTGGGGACCCACAGGTTGAGAACCACTGGTCTCGATTGAGGGAAGTCATTGTGCCTTTGCATTCTGTTTTGGTTAGACCTCATCTGGAATAACACTGTCCAATTCTGGGCACCACAGTTTGAAAGCGATATGGACAAGCTGGAAGGTGTTCAGAGAAGGACAACTAAAATGATCTGGAAGGTGTTCAGAGAAGGACAACTAAAATGATGGTCTATAGACCATGTCCTATGAGGAACTGGATCTGTTTAGCCTGCAGAAGAGAAGGTTGAGAAGAGACATGATAGCAATGTACAAATATGTGAAAGGATGCCAGAAGGAAGAGGGAGCAGGTTTTCCTAACCATGTGACCTGTTCAGGAGTGGAACTCTCTGCCTCTAAGTGTGGTGGAAACTCCTTTTGGAACCACTTAAACAGACTGGATGGTCATCTGTCAGGGGTAATTTGGTTATGCTTTTCCTGCATGGCAAGGGGTTGGATTAGATAGCCCATGTGGTCTCTTTCAACTCTATGATTCTACAATTACCACATTTCCATTACATAAAACCATGATCATGAAAGAGGGGTCAAGCAGCATTAATTCTACAATTTAGATATACCCAGAGTCTTGAAGCAAGTAAGTCCAATCACACCCAACAAACCTTGTCAAGTAAAGCCCATGGGAAATTTACTTTAGGGCTGCTCTAAGTTGTGTTATATTGTTGAAGCTACACAACAAAGGCAATATATATTTATTTTTAATTTTTATTTACTTTATTTGTATACCGCTCTTCTCAGCCCTTAGGCGACTCAGAGCAGTTTACAACAGTTTCGGTATACACAATACAAAATCATTAGGCATTTAAAAGCAATAGCATCACAAATCATTAAACATCAGCATCAATACATCACTACATCAATATAACAAATCCATCAGGTCTCATCAATGAAATCAGAATCCAAACTCGTTATCCATTATTCCATGTTCCGATAATCAGTCAATCAATCACACTGCTTAATATACATCTTAATATACAAGATGGGTATTGATAATTCCATTTTATCTGCTCATGTTGCACTATATAATTGTTTTAATGTGATGTATGTGTTCAGACCTGTTATTCCCCTATCTCTCACCTGCAATGAATTGTGGTTCAGTGAGAAATCATGTGTTTTCCATCCAAAGGACTTTGGTTTATGCCTTAGCATCTTTGAAAGAGACATAGCAAAGCAAATGCTGCTGCCAGTCAAACTGGTCATTATGGAGTTAGATGGACCAAGAGTTTGATGCAGGATAACGCAGCCTCATCTGACATGGACCAGCCAAGCAACAGAGATATCCAACAGAGTTTCAATTGGTTGGCTGAAGCCATGTTTTGACAAGAGGCATTCAAAATCAGCTTTTAGAATAACATGAATTCACCAATTGTAGCATAGGCTCATCACTGGAATCGGAATGCAAAGCTTGGCTGACAGCACACAGCTAGATTGCTGGGGTTACCACCTCAACCCACTGCCTGTGATCCCAAAGATGAAGAACACGGCCCTTATCTGTAGCTCTGAGTCGAGCTCTAGGGACCTCGGCTCAAAAAGGACGTTGACAGGTTGAAATGAATTCAGAGAGAAGCTGCCAAGATGATGAAGCATCTACAAGACGAATCTTACAAGGATATGGATATGTTTACTGTAGAGGAGAAAAGATTAAGGGAGGATAGGCTGACTGTTTTCATGCAGTGAAAAGGACTGTGGAATTAGGAAGGGAAGATCAGTATATTTCACAGCTGGGTTACTGCTCACATCCATTCACCCCAAATCTATTCTCTCTTGTTTACTGCCACTTTACAACACCTGCACAGAAATCCACATTTGAAATCACAATTTATTAAAAATGCCTCTTTTGAAAGTGCACATTTTTAAATGTATTTCCTTTCAACACATTATTTTTAAAGGGTAATCTTGTGTATAAATGTCCCACCCTGTCCAGTCATTTGAATCTTCAGGTAAATGTTGCCTAGGTTTGCAGCTTCAGTTTATTTTAATAGGATTTACGGGTGAAAAATCATGCCAGAATATTCAGCAAGGTGCAAAAACTATGCTCCAAAGGAAGCTCTCATCTGGAAGGTATGGATAAGATCTGCATGTATCAGAATTTGCAAATACCAAATGTCTCTAGCATTGCTATATCAGAAAGCAAAAGTGAAATGTCCAGTAGCCACTGGGATGTTTCCAGTGGGGAGGGCAAAAGAAGGCATGGCCCCCTCAAATTGGAATTCTGTCTCTGAAATTTCTGAAATTTCCCTTCACTTCCCAATTCTCTATCATTGCAGTTGGGCATTTAGAGTGACAGTTTAAGAAGGCAAAGAAAATGAACAGCCATTTTCACCAAGAGAATGTGAACACAGCAGATGTAGTAGCTTTTCCAGGCCCTTCCAGACAGGCCCAAAACATGGGATCTGTCTCGCTTTTATCAAACAACACCTCAGGTTATTTATTTGTCGTGTCAGAACAACCAGTCTAACAGAACAAAGCAAACAAACAGAAAAATACACAACTTGTGAGTTTGGTAGCTGGTTAAATGTCCTTTGACCAGTATCTGGCCACTTGGAGTGCTTCCGGTCTTGCTGCAAGAAGGCCCTCCATTGTGCATGTGGCAGGGCTCAGGTTGCATTGCAGCAGGTGGTCAGTGGTTTGTTCTTCTCCACACTTGCATGTCGAGGATTCTACTTTGTAGCCCCATTTCTCCGAGGATTCAGTAGACTTGAATGGCAGTTAAAACAGTTTCAAGCTGCATTAGTTATACAAACTAATGTTTAGCTCAAGGAAAGCTTATTGCTAACATATTTCCCTGTTCCTCAAACTGATCCCTAACACAGAAGGAGACCTTCATGTCTTTAACTAAACTGGAAACCATGATGTTCTGACTGAGAAATCGAGAGGCAGAAGACCTCTGTTACATCATGCCCCACTAATTCGTAGGGTAGGTTTGAGGAATAAGAGAATGGAGCCATCAGTGATTACCAGCCAACACGACTGTATGAGCTCTCCAGTATTGGAGGAAGCAAGATCCCTTCTTCACAGCTGAATAAAGGCCCACAGTATCTGCTTTGAAATGGGATATATGACAGCATGGATTTAGGGCCCTTCCAGACAGCCATATAACCCAGAATATCAAGACAGGAAATCCCACAATATCTGCTTAGAACTCAGTTATCTGAGTCCACACTGCCATATATTCCAGGTCAAAGCAGAAAATGTGGAATTTTATTCACCTGGGTGAAAGGGGCCTCAGATAACCCAATTCAAAGCAGATATTGTGGATTATTCTGCCTTGGTATTCTGGATTGTATGACTATGTAGATATGCCCCAAGTTTATGTCTTTCAGATGCCAAAGAGCATGCAATTTTGGATGGCATAGTGCTACTCATAATTTGTTGATGAGTTTCCATGAACAACTGATTAGTCATTGTGACAACTTAATCTTAGATGAGATAAACCATTAGCCTTATCCAACATGGCTTGTCTTATGTATTTATTTTCTTCTGAAATACAGTGATATTAGGCCAAGTTCTTACCATAATAACCCAGGAGGATATTCTTGGCCAATTCATAATTAGACTGGGGAGGAGGATTAAATGTTTGAACTTGCCTGTTTCTAACTTCTCTCCTTTTGTGGGATACAGAGCCAAGTGATAAAACAGCTGCACAAGAACAGCTGCACAAGTACAGCTATCTGATTGATTGATTGATTGATTGATTGCTTAGTTGGTTAATACGTATACCTTACAATATCTATTTTATAATATGGCAAGGTACAATATCAGTTAAACAAAATACATGTTCAGCAGGAGTTCATCTTGCTCAAAGCACTCACCAGGAAACCAGCCCTGGTATTAAACAGTTTATTGATAAACCACATATAAGAAAGGCCCAGAAGCACCTTAAGCAAATCTATATAAATAAAAATGTAAGGTTCATTTGTGGGATTAACATAACTCAAAAACCACTGGATGAATAGACACCAAATTTGGACACAATACATCTATCAGGCCAATGAGTGACTATCACTCATAAAAAGACTGAAAAACACAGCAGAAGGGACCTAAAAGCCAAAACAATAAAATACATTAGAATGCATGTGTAAAGCCACATATATAAACACACAAACACACATATATACACATATAACAAATATATACACAAAACACATATACACAGACTGGGACACAGCAATGTGTGGCAGGGGACATCTAGTAATAGAGTAAAAAACCAAGTGTGTATATAGAAAGCAAGTCCCATACGCAAAAGTTAATCCCAAAAACAAGAGTTAAAACTTGAATATTAATCCAGAAAACAAGGAACGAAACAAGAGCTTGAATCGATAGGTAAATCCTCCAAAGAGTCTATCCCTTTCAAACATTTCTTTTTTATTTTCTCATCCAGAGTTTTATCATTTTATGTTGTACATATGGCCCACTCATTGTGATTGATTTCTCATTGCATTATTTTGTTTTGTTTTGCTTTGTTTTTTTACTGTATTCCTAAATTGTTTTTTTTGGTTTTATTTTGTATTTTGCTCTAATGTATTTCTGGGCTCGGCCCCATGTAAACCACCCCGATTCCCCTTCGGAGAGATGGTGGCGGGGTATAAATAGAGATGATGATGATGATAATGATGGTCATTCTCCATCTCAAGCTTGACTATTCCGGGGTTCCGAATGCCTGCTCTCGATCCCATCTGCTTCGCAAGCACGCTTGGCGGGGATGAGAGACAGGGCCTTCTCTGTGGTGGCCCCTCGGCTGTGGAACTCCCTGCCTAGGGATATTAGATCAGTCCCCGCCCTCCTGACCATTCGTAAGAGAGTGAAAACCTGGCTCTTCGAGCAGGCATTCGGAACCCCGGAATAGTCAAGCTTGAGATGGAGAATGACCCAGGAACGGCCAAGACGGCCAAGACGACGAAACGGATGAGGATTGGAATGAGAGGATATAGCTCTTTTTAAATTGTTTTTGTCTAAATGCACCTAATTGTTTTTGCTTTTGTATTGTATTGATGGCATCGAATTGTGCCGACATGTAGACCGCCCTGCGTCACCTGAGGGCTGATATGGGCGGGATATAAGTGATGTAAATAAATAAATAATAAAGTTAATGCAGGAAGCAAAACTTGACTAAGAATCTTGGGCCTTGAGTTTAGAGCATAACCAGGAACAAGACATGAGTTTCCCACTCCAGGTGCAACGTTGCTTGAGCTAAAAATCCTAACACTTCAGCATAGTTCAATGTATATTCTTCTCACATCACACTGCATATGGGTTTGTGAAGTCTTGAAATTGTATCTAATGGTATAAATTAATGAAATGGTTCTTACTAGAAAATTAGCCCCTAAGGTACACCTGCAAATTTGCCTCCTTAGTTCCTAAGGTGCTACAACATCTGTGTGTGTAATCAATAGATACATAAACTTTGAACCTTTGAGATTATTCTCCAAAATGAATTCAAAAAGTAACATTAGAACTGGACTATAATTCTCCAAAACGACCATCTCAGTCCAGTAATTTAATTCTTCTTGTCACCGCAACAAGAAGCAGTTAATTACGAGCAATTACTCCTTGTATTTACTCAAATAAATCAGAGCTCGACTTCATGCAAAAAAAAAAAGTTCATTTCTAAACCATGTGGTATTCAATGCCTGAAAGAAATGGCACAGACCGATTCAGGGTCATTATCAAAGTGATGGGCATCACACACCATTACCTTTAATGATTGATTAATATCAATTGCTATCCCTCATAATAATTTCGGAAAGCATGATTTGTGTTAATTTGAAAAACCCTAAGTGTCTAGTTCTGATTGCTACGATTTCTCAGCTAAAATCATGGTGATAAAAGCCATGTAAGCCATGTAGTGTTGAATGAGCAGCTTTGAGCTGGAAATTGCTAAGCATTACTTGGGAATTCTTTAGATGGGATGACATAGTTGACTTGGGTGCCAAAGTTGGATTCTCTGTCCTGCTGTAAGAGAACCTCCAGTGGTCCAATGTATTCTCTACATTAGACCATTGGACAATGTATTATTTTGTAGGGCAATGTATTGCAGGGCAATGTATTATTTTATCTTGGCTCTCGAAATTTCCTATATTCTAGTGACGTAGGGCACTTCCAGGCAGCCCCTTTAATGCAGGAGTTCCTGCAATTAAAAGGGGGCTGTCCAGATGGCATCCCAGGGAAATGCAAATTAATTCACCACAAATGAAGAAAAGCCTGGTTTGTGGTGAATTAATTTATGGGTTTATTCTGTGCCTTCTTGGAAGGAGCAGAATAAATCTATTATTTCCGCTATCTGGACTGCTCTCTCAAAAGTTCTGGACTTTTGATGGGGCAGTTCAGATAGCAGTCCCACAGTTTTCTGGGCTAAATTAGCCTGGAAAACCTTGAGAAAACCAAGCCCCTCCCCAAAAGCCCTTTTAAAAGTAAAATAACTTACCTGGCCTCCATTAGAATGGTGCCTCAGCTCTCCTGGTATGTAGAAATAATGCACCAGGAGAGTGGGGGGGGGGAGGTGCAGGAGCAATTCCCCCCCCCCCCCCGGTGAGTCATTTATACATGACAGGAGAGCTCCAGCACCATTTTAATGGAGGTGTCGCACCTCAGGATAGATTCACCTTTCTCAGAACACCACACACACCAAGACTCTAGGTTTTGTAGTTCATTAAAGAAAAGGCAAAGTCTTAAACACAAAAGTAAAGTTGCAAAAGTTCAATAGCCAAACAGAGTCTTAAAGCAAAGGCAGAGTTTCCAAAGTCCAAAGGCAAATAACATGAAGCATAATCCGTAAGCATTGATCAAACCAAATTCCACGGAAGCATTACAGACTCCCAAAAAGCCAAGATCCAAATCAAAGTCCCAAGAAGCCAGAAGCATTACCCAAAAGCCCAGGCAATCCAAAGAAGTTATCAGGGTGTTCACTGAATTTGCACTGACAAAAGGTTGCCTTCTGTCAGTTCATTAAATATATTTTCCCAGCATGAAACAATTCCTTTGACCTCTAACCTCTCTCTTGTTCGCAAGCCTTACACTACGGCGAACCCTGAATTGCAAGCAATCTGCCCTATCTAAATCTGCAGAGCCTTCATGGTCGAATACCTCATTATCCCGGAGCTGGGAATCGGTAGCCTGAGAATCAGCAGGCAGAGAGCTCACAGGCTGGCTCACCTCCTCCACCTGCACCTGTGAAGTTTTACTGGGATCAGAAACATCTTCTAAGACAAAATCCCTTCCCATGGGAAACTAGAACTCCTCATCTTCAGCATCAATATCGTTTGTATCAACAATAGGAACTAGGGCTGGGCGGTTTCGTTTCGTTAATTCGTAATTCGTTAAAAATTGGTTATTTTTTTTGTTAACGAAGCGATAACGAACCATTCTGGAGCAACTTAAAAACGAAATGAATTTTTCAATTCGTTTCGTAAATGCTTCGTATTTCGTTATGTATTCGTTTCGTTATTGGTTTGAGGTCGTTTCGTTATTATTTCCGCATGTCTGGGGTAAGTTTTATAGTTGTTTTTTGTTTAATTAGTGAAAAAAAATTATAATATCACACCAACAGTCAACAACAGAGGGAGAGGGAAGCTTCAGAAGTTCCCCCTGTCCCATTTGAAGGTTTTTTAGTGTATTGCGCGGTCGCGTCCGCCATTAACGAATCGATTCGTTATTGTTTCGTTATTGTTTCGTTATTGTTTTGTAATTTTTTTACCATTTACGAAATTTTGTAAATATTGAACTTTTTTTAAAAAAAAAATCGGAATTCTTTTAAATATCGAAACGCAAAAAACCCCAAAAAACGAATCGATTTTAGAAACAAATTTTTCTGTTGTTACCCAGGCCTAATAGGAACATGTTCAGGAATCTGAAACCCATCTTCCTCTTCCTGCTCTCCCCAAGGCTCGAGCTGAGCCACAACAGGAGGCCGGGTAAGTTCTTTTTCTTTTAAAAGGCCTTTTGGGGGCTTTGAGGGAGGGAGGTTGGGTGTCCAGGTGTTCTCTCGGAAAGATCCAAGAGTACATATGGACACCCGCCTCAGAAATCACACACTTTTTGAGGCATGTGTAGATTAGGACCAGGGAACATTCATGTTTTTTAAACGAAAATATTCCCAGAATAAATGGCTGTGTGGAAGCACCCCTATGCTCCACACTGAACATAGGACAAAGCTGCTCATACACTGCTCATGGCAATTAAATGGGAAATTATCCTGGAAAAATAAGTCAATTATCTTTTTAAAAAATGAATATCACACATTGCAAGGACAAACAATCACTGCATTGCAACAACTTGCAAGTAATAGTGTGAGCTAACAAAACTATCACAAGAACAGGAACGTTTTGTCTTATGTAACTACAAGCCATCAATGCCACTTGTTGAACTTCTTCTAGAGACTATGCTATTTTGTACTTGATAGATTGTGTTATTGGTATTATATAGCTGTTGTACAATGGGAGAAATGTTGTCAGAAAGTTCTATTTGACCTTGCAGTTTATATAGTTAGACTTATGTAATACAAGTAATACAAATGCTTTGGGATTGAATTATTATCATTAAACACAAACACACAAGCATCCCATTTAAATACCAGCAGTGGTTACAGGAGATGTTGGTGCTGATATGATTGAGATTACATATCTCCATTTTAATAAAAAATACATTTTTCATAATGTTCTAATAGATTTTTCAGTGGCCTTCAGCTTCTACTGTGTATTGTTGAAGCAACACGGGCACATAATAGACAAGTACCTGCATTACAACATTTTAGTCTATGTGTAGAACAAGATACATTGATATATATCTTTAAAACCTCAGGCACACTATCAATATGGTCAGATTCACAGAGGGCCCATCCAGACCCAGGAGCTTCTGCGGCAAACAGGATGGTGGTCAGACACCATTCCCTGTAAACGTGGAAGCAATCACTACAAACTGCAAAAAATGCGAGATTTTCAGGAATATCTCAGTTTTGAGCCTAATATGTGGATCTTCAAATGTCTGTATGTCCTTGCAATCGGAAATCACAGGATTTTTTTATCTGGGTTTATTCCCATGTTTTAGATGTTTGTTCCTGTTTGGTTGGTTCCTAAAAAGAAGTTGACACTTGAGTAGAAGGGAAAAACTTTGTTTGTATACCAGAAACTTCATGAAATATATGGAGGACATATTTTCTCTGGCCAGGACAAAAGTTGTGCTCCCCTAGACAGGGGCGGCTCAACCCATTACGCAAAGTAAGCATTCGCAGTATAGTTGATTTTACCCAGGGGAGCTCTTGAGGCGCTCTTGTGGGAAAACAGACCTTGACGTATGTGAGTTGTAGTGTCTGGGATGTGTAGTTCACCTAAAATCAAAGAGCATTCTGAACTCCACCAATGATGGAATTGAACCAAATATGGCACACAGAACTCCCATGATGAACAGAAAATATGTATCAATGATTGGTTGGGGGGGGGGGGGGGAAGGGGCGCCAAAATACTGTTTGCTTACCATTGAAAATTACCTAGGGCCACCTCTGCCCCTAGTCAATCAGGAACAGACACGTATGATGCAGGAACAACACCCTGTCTGCACAGATGACCCTGCAGCTTATATAACACAGGAACTAAACTTATACAATGATTAACATCTTTGCATATTTGCATCTTGAGTTTCTTTTTTCAAAAACTGAACGTCTCACAGCAGCCATCTTGGAAGCCTCTAAATCTCACACCAAAGCATCAAGTCTGGACAACCAATGCAGAAATTCTGGGACCAACAAGTCTGTATGTGGACCTCTTCTGAAATCCCAGGATTTTTTGCCCCTGTTTAAAACCCATGATTTAGTGCTGTCTGGAAGTGCCCTGAGCTATAATAATAATAATAATAATAATAATAATAATAATAATAATGATTCTTTATTTATACTCCACTACCATCTACCCATGACAAAGTTGAAGTACTTTGGCCACATCATGAGGAGACAGCAAAGCCTGGAGAAGACAATTATGCTGGGGAAAGTGGAAGGCAAAAGGAAGAGGGGCCGACCAAGGGCAAGATGGATGGATGGCATCCTTGAAGTGACTGGACTGACCTTGAAGGAGCTGGGGGTGGTGACGGCCGACAGGGAGCTCTGGCGTGGGCTGGTCCATGAGGTCACGAAGAGTCGGAGACGACTGAACGAATGAACAACAACAACCATCTACCCAAGGGACTCGGTGCGGCTTACATGAGGCCGAGCCCGCAATACATCAATAATAAAAGCAATACCAAACAACAATACAAAACAGTTAAAATAAATCTCATAAGCAAAAAAAAAGCAATAAACATTGACAATAGCACAACAAACGTTTAAAAACCTATGCCTGGGCCAAATGTAATAATTAAAATTTAAAAAATAATGTTGGGTATGAACAGATGAAATATAACTGGAATAGGGTTTTCAGAGAGGTATAAGGGCATGCAGGCAATCCTAAGTTAGTAATAAGTGCATTTGGAGGACATATTGCAGAGAGTTTCCTTATTCTGGGAAGGCACACTGGAACAACCATGTTTTCAAGCTCCTCCTAAAGACTGCCAGAGTTGGGGCATGCCTGATGTCCTTGGGAAGTGAATTCCAGAGTCGAGAGGCCACCACCGAGAAGGCCCTCTCCCTCGTCCCCACCAATCATGCCTGCGATGAATGTGGGAGCGCGAGCAGGGCCTCTCCAGATGATCGAAGAGGTTGTGTGGGTTTGTATAAGGGTGAGTCTACACAAGAAAGAAAAATCAGATTTGCTGAGAATCTACTGATGGTTGTCCCTATAATGTTCACTGACTTCTGGTGGAGATTGAATGATATTTAGGTTTAAAACCAACTTTGGCCTGCTTTGGGCAAAGTCAGAGGATACTACAGAACTTGCTGGAAACTTTATAATAACTTAAAACTATGGGTAAGTATTTAGAAATATAGGTTCAGCACTCAGCAAAATGGAGAAGGCAAAGTGATTGAGGAAATGCAAACACTGCAAATAGAAGAGCTGTAGATGTCAACTTTTTAAAATGGCTCAGTCCTGCAACGTTAGAAATTTGGGGATGGAAAGAAAATTTCATTTTGGAAGGCAGAATTCATATTGGGGTCAACAGCTTTATTCTCCCTATGGAAACCCTTCTGGATTCTTTTAATAACTTTGTTTTGTTATTTTATATTACCAAGAGTGGAATACAAAGAAAAATGATAGGAGAAAAAAATATGGAGCATTGGTTTGGGAATGAGAGTTTTATTCCCCTCCCTCCAGTATAAGGTAAATCTTGGCTCTAGTTGGAGTAAACAATGTAAACTGAATGAACAGGGATTTGTTAGCCGCACTGATTTTAATGGGAGAATACCATCAGTACAAGGAATAATACTGGATGTAGTCCACTGTTGGGATTATATAGCCATTCAGGGAGCATCACAATGCAGTCAATATAAAGCATATTCCCTACTGATTTCCATAGAAGCCAACATGTAGTCTTACATTGAAATGAACAGAAGTAAAAAGTGCCTTACTTTGGATAGATCATCAAAAGTCTCTCAGTAGTTCATCCAGAAAGTAATAGACATGCATTTCTCTCTTCTACTAAATGATGACAATAGACCTGCCAGATTCTAGTTTTTTTAAAAATGTCATTTAAATCAGCTATATGTTTCCTATGGTATCCAGTAGGGCTGGTCAATTCGTTTCGTTAATTCGTAATTCGTTAAAAAATTCGTTAATTTTTGAATTACGAAACGATTACAAAACTTTTTTTTAACCTGGAAGTGTTTTTAAATATCGAAACGGCAGGCGCCAAAAATTTTTGTATTTCCGTCCATTTCGGAAATACGTAAGATGGCCGCCTGCCGATGCTTGCTGGGAACTCTTCTCTCTCGGCGCCGGCTGAGCAAGCGAGCGAGAGGGCGAGTGAGAGGGCGAGCGAGAGGGGCGAGCGAGCGGCGAGCGAGGCATTCTCTCCTGACGTTTTGCCTGCATCTATGGCAAGCATCCTCAGAGGTAGTGAGGTCTGTTGGAAGTAGGAAAAAGGGTTTATATTTATGTGGAATAATGACCAGGGTGGGACAAAGGACTCTTGTCTGCTGGAGCGAGGTGTGAATGTTTCAACTGACCACCTTGATTAGCATTTGATGGCTTGGCAGTGCCTGGAGCAAACTTTTGTTGAGAGGTGATTAGATGTCCCTGATTGGGTTGTTGTAGGTTTTTTCAGGCTATATGGCCATGGCCTAGAGGCATTTTCTCTTGACTTTTCGCCTGCATCTATGGCGAGCGAGAGGGGCGAGCGAGCGGCGAGCGAGAGGGGCGAGCGAGGCATTCTCTCCTGACGTTTTGCCTGCATCTATGGCAAGCATCCTCAGAGGTAGTGAGGTCTGTTGGAAGTAGGAAAAAGGGTTTATATTTATGTGGAATAATGACCAGGGTGGGACAAAGGACTCTTGTCTGCTGGAGCGAGGTGTGAATGTTTCAACTGACCACCTTGATTAGCATTTGATGGCTTGGCAGTGCCTGGAGCAATCTTTTGTTGAGAGGTGATTAGATGTCCCTGATTGGGTTGTTGTAGGTTTTTTCAGGCTATATGGCCATGGCCTAGAGGCATTTTCTCCTGACTTTTCGCCTGCATCTATGGCGAGCGAGAGGGGCGAGCGAGCGGCGAGCGAGAGGGCCCGCCAGAGTGAGTGCCTGCCTTCCCTCCTTAATAATAATTTTAATTTCTCCTCCCTATTCTACTAAATTAATAATTAAATTTAAAAAATATTTAAAAAATATTGAAAAAAAAGGGCGCCATCTTTACAAAATGTTTTGTAAATATTTACGAAATTTCGTAAATACCGAACTTTTTTTTTGGAAAATTTTGTAATTATTTTAAATATTGAAACAAAAAAAACCCCCAATTACAAATCGATTTTAGAAACAAGTTTTTGCGTTGTTACCCAGGCCTAGTATCCAGGTATCACGGAATTTATTATTCTGCTTCATCTTTCTCACACATACACACTGCTAAATACCATCTAATGCAAACCTTATGGAATCTTCATAAAATTTCAATATAAGACCTATAAGTCATAAATCAGAGCAATAAATCTGCACAAAGCAATAGTTTCCTCAGTTCCAATCAAGAGGATATTTCATAACCAGGTGACTGTAATTTAGTCATGAAGCACAAAGTAACACAAAATGGGAACATTTGATTCCTTTATGCAACTGCACTGTCAAAATACTCCTACACTGCATAAATATGCTGACCTCCAATCCAGCTCTTCATGCTAGACTTGCACCGTTGAAAGCTTGCAAAAGAAAAATCATAATAATACTATACCTCAATTAATGAAGTAGCTGTGTTCCTGGGCCTTAGTTTCTAATGGAAGAATGCTTGATAAAGCTCTTCTGCTCTCTATAGAAACCAGGGTCATATGTGTGTGGTCACATATCCTGGATCATGATGGCGAATCATGTCTACTTTGCATGTGGGAAGGATGCTCTGCAGCACAGCACATGGAAAGTCCAAGGTTATGGTCTTGGAATCTCCACATGAAATTGATCCAAGGTGTCTGGTTAGAGAAAGACCACTTTTTAAAGTACTCAAAGGTCCATTGTAAGTATCATATTAGACCAGGGATCCTCAAACTAAGGCCCGGGGGCCGGATACGGCCCTCCAAGGTCATTTACCCGGCACTCGCTCAGGGTCAACCTAAGTCTGAAACGACTTGAAAGCACACCACAACAACAACAATCCTATCTCATGAGCCAAAAGCAGGCCCACACTTCCCACTGAAATACTAATAAATTTATATTAAATTAAATTAATTTTAATTTTTGTATTGTTTCTAAGTATTTGTTTGCACTACAAATATGTGCAGTGCACATAGGAATTCATGTGTTGTTGGGTTGTTTTTTTCAAATTATAATCTGACCTTCCAACAGTTTGAGGGACTGTGACCTGGTCCTCAGTTTAAAAGGTTTGAGGACGCCTATATTAGACAATACCCAGTCTAATTTATTGCTCTGAAACTTTTTTGAACCATAGATGCAAACATGTGTCTCATCCACAAGTATGGCATTTTTAGTATTTATTTAGTAAATATTGTTTGAAGAAGAAATCTGTCATTAACAGACATCTGGTGGATTTATTGTCGAAGGCTTTCATGGCTGGAATCACTCAGTTCTCGTGGTTTTTTTCGGGCTATATGGCCATGTTCTAGAGGCATCTCTTCTGACGTTTCGCCTGCATCTATGGCACCTCACCTCTGAGGATGCTTGCCATAGATGCAGGCGAAACGTCAGAAGAAATGCCTCTAGAACATGGCCATATAGCCCGAAAAAAACCACAAGAATCTGGTGGATTTCTTGTAACCTTTGAATGAATGGTTCAAGGCAATGGTGGCTGACTTGCAGCTCGTAGATAAAATCAGGACAGCAAAAACATCTAGCCCAAACCCTATAGTTAGTCCTAATTAAATGAGACCTATTGAATCAGTTAGATTTACCCATGTGTTCACTCACTAATCGCCAATTAATGTAATGATTCTACTCTAAGCTGTGACTAACTTACACATGGGACATATTTGAATGTCCTTTTGTGGGGGAGTTTAGATGTTAACATGGAAATAAATCAACAAATGCAGCATGTTATTGTGTCTGACATTAGCTTGACTGTTCAAATGTTCTACCTTCATTCAGAAGCAGAGGTTTGTATTTCTCAGGTTCACAGTGTCTACTTTGTTTTTCACTGGAACAGAAACCAAATGCAAAATAGTAGTTAAAGGCACATAATGTTGGTTTGGTAGGTGCATCCTATTATCCTCCATTGCAAAAGCCATACACTGGGGTGACCATCTGCTTACCTAACTAGACCTCTTCATATGAGTTGCTCCATATTGACTAAGCTGATAGCAACTGCCTTTGCCTCTCTCTCTTTCAGAACTGCCATCTGTTTTATTGGCCATTCTATCCAAGATCAACACAGAGATGGCTGAAACAATAGAGCTCACTCCATTACCTCAGCTGGGATTAAGGGCTATTTGGCTCCTTATCTCCTCGTACTGTCTCCCATACTTCTCTTTCCACCAAGCCATTAAACATTACCATTTTCCCTGGATAAACATCATATTTTAAATGATTACCTAGGCAGGTTTATCCCTGATTAATATTTTGGTAGAAGAGCATTGGTTATCTCCAGATAAAGCTAGAAAAGAACCTTTCCTAAAGCCACCCCCCCCCCCCCCCAAAGAGTCACTGTGAGCTGGAGCTAGCAATAGTGACAGACTAATGATAGAATCATAGAATCAAAGAGTTGGAAGAGACCTCATGGGCCATCCAGTCCAACCCCATTCTGCCAAGAAGCAGGAATATTGCATTCAAATCACCCCTGACAGATGGCCATCCAGCCTCTGTTTAAATTATGTGTCTCAATGTAAGCCCTTCTCTGTTCCTTTCAGAGAGCTAGTGTGATGGAATGGTTTATGCACTGTATTATGACTCTGGAGACCAGGGTTTCATTCCAGAGTTGGCCATGGAAGCTCACAGAATGACCTTGGGTGAGATACACATTCTCAGCTTTAGAAAACCCCATGATGGATTTACTATAGGGTTGTTGTAAGTTAGAAATTGCTTGCAGACACACAGCAACAACAATGTTCTTTACAACACAGGAAAAATATTTTCTATGCTCCTGTATTGAAGTTAATTGTATTCCTGTTTCTGGGAAAACAGGTACTTTTGGATCACCATTACTTAAACAAAACAGTGCCAAATTCTCCTGTTTTCCCACATCCTGTTCATGCCTTTTCTTCTTCTGTACTCATTGACTGGATGGCTCTTGTGGTTTTTTCCATGTCTGTGATTCTTTGATTCTATGTTAGGTTGCAAGCTCTGAAGGAATGCACATTCCTGTAGACTACAGTATCCATTTTTCGTGGCAGTCTTCCTTCCTAATACTAGCCATGCCAACCAGAAAGTGGTTATAGTTCTCTCATCCTTCCAGAAGAATCTGCAGTTATCTACTGAATCTGCCTGGTGTGACAGATATGGGAGAAGCAAACAGAAAGCCTTCTACATATAGTGTATCCTTAAACTATGAAATTTGCTACTGCATGATGTAGCAACAACAGCCAACTTGTGCTGCTTTAATGGAGGGTTTGCAAATTCATGGAGGACATAACTGTCAGTTGTTACAAGTCATGATGGTTTCTATATAGAGGCACAATATGTCTCTGAATATGAGCTAGTTAGGAGGACTATCAAAATCACATTACTTCTCATGGCTTGTGGACATACACAAGCATATGGCTGACCACCATGAGAACATAAGGCATGGCTAGTTAGACTTTCAGCTTGATCCTGCAGTTCTGCTTGCAATTTGATTCTTTTTTTATGTTCCAATTTATTTATTTTTGTATCCTCCCCCATCCCCTTCAATTTTTTAAAAAACTCAATTCCTTCCAAAATGGCTTACACAATCAATATTAAATGCCATATGGATTCATCCTGTAAGGCAATTGGTGTCAGTTAGTCTTGTCATTCTGGAACAGAAGCAGGTCAGATGTCAACTTCTTTTTCCTCAGTGCTCCTCCTCTTCCTCCTCCTCCTCCTCTTCTTCATCCCTTTCCTTTTCATTTTACTTACCTTTATATTCTGTTTTTTCCTCAAAAAAGAGGAGCCAAGGATGTTTACAAATTAAATGTTTTAACTCCATGATGGGCTATACTTATTTATTTATTTAAAACTTTTATATACCGGTCTTTTCACCTCCGACGAGGGACTCAGGCTGGTTTACAACAGAGGAGTTCATACACAATAGTTAAAACATCACATCCTATAAAACTCTATATAAAACACATTAAAATACAATCATATAATTACTTCCTTAACATTTGGCCAATAACCAGAAGCAGTGTGGTACTGTGGTTTGAACACTGAAGTATGATGATAGAAACCATTATTTGAATACCTGCTCAGTCAAGGAAATTCACTGGATGACCATGGAAGTCACACCCTCTTAGTCTCAGAAGAAGGCTTTTCTTTAAGACAGAAAGGATTTCAAGGCATACAACAAAAACACAAGATACAACAAAAACACAAGCTTTTCTGATTTCCATTTTTTGGTGAATTTTCTTTGTTTTAGGGAGTAAAAGTATCATGACAACATTTAACATTCCCAGAACCCTTTGGGTGTAGCATTTCCTTAACTAGGCAGTAATATGCCTATCAAAATTTTGAGCAGACAAGGAGAAAAGGGGCTGGTGGAAGTCATGGGGATTGTGCCGGTAGGTTCGAATCCAGGGAGAGGTGGATGAGCTCCCTCTATCAGCTCCAGCTCCTCATGCGGGGACATGAGAGAAGCCTCCCACAAGGATGATAAAAACATCAAATCATCCAGGCGTCCCCTGGGCAACGTCCTTGCAGACGGCCAATTCTCTCACACCAGGAGTGACTTGCAGTTTCTCAAGTCGCTCCTGACACGACAAAAATAAAATAAAATGATGCAATTTCCCCATTACTATGACAGCTCATCTTGTTGAGAAAATGTTATAGTCTCTCAAGTCTTCTTATCATGCTTTGGCTATCTGAACTCAGAAACCCTTATTGGTGCCCCAGAAAAGACCTACAAATCTGCTTGTAGTAGTAGTAGTAGTAGTAGTAGTAGGTGTGTGTGTGTATTATATATATATATGTATGTATGTATGTATGTATGTATGTATGTAGAAATATCACTATTGAGATGAGAGTTTTGGTCTTTGAGAATGTAGAAGCCTTCTTGATTCAAATTGATGCATCTTGATGAAGCAGAAGAAAATACTCCAAACTCTATAATTGACCAGAGCAAGTTCTTGATTTGGTAACAAATGCATAGTGAATGTAGTAGATTGTTGTAATATTTCCTTGAATTCTCTTTAAATGACAGGGCTCTCAAAATCAATAATAGACAATAACTGGCTGCTTAGGAGAAAAGACTGAATACACTGCTCCAGTACCCATTAGCAAGGTTTGTGCATCAAAAGCACTTGTCATTTAAGAGGCTTTTACCCAAATCTGCAAATATGGGAACATGCCAGGCATCCATTGTTCACAGTGAGCCAAGGTTTCTCCCACCAGCATTGTTTGAATTTTAGTATTATGAAGGTAATTAAACATCAAATATTGCATTACTTCTATCTGTCTGTTTATTTATACTTTTCTTTTTCTTTTTTGTGGCTTCTTTATAAAAGAACTTGTACTCAGGAACAGGAAATAATTTCAACTCAAATCCCATATAGACTCTCATGTCTAGAATTGCAAGTTCAGTGTCCTCCCAGAACCTGAGATTTCTGGGTTAAAATGAAGGCCAAGTATGATTGCCTTCCAAATGTAGAGTTTTGGTGGTGGGTCCATAGGTGACTGTAGAGACCTATTCTGGATCTGCATGTTCTTTCGCAGGGAGGACATCGATTTCTAGATGGAAGGTGGGCCCAACAAGAATGGGCTTGATGTTTCTTCTTCTTGAGACATTTCTCCCTTTCGCCCTCCATTCGTTCCTCTTCAAATTCCACAGCATTTTTGGTAACAGCTTGAGGGCCAGGGCTTCCTAATTCTTGGTGTCTCTGCCACAGTTTTTAAGGTTAGATTAAGCCCATATTTAAATCTCTTTTCCGGTTTAGCAGCATTCCATTTCCATTCTTGAGTTGAGAGAAAAGTAACTGCTTTGGGAAATGGTGTTTGGACATTTGGACAACATAGCATTCAGTCCAGTAAAGTCAATAGCAGAGGGTACTTGCTTCAATAATGGTAGTTTTTGCATCCAGAATGTTGACTTTTGTCTGCCTGTCTTCCCAAGAGATTGGCAGGATTTTTCAGAGGCAACGCTGATAGAATCATTCCAGAAGTTGAAAGTGACATTTACAGGTGGTCCACATTTTGCAGGCATATAACAGAGTTGGGAGGACAATAGCTCTACAAACAAACACCTTAGTGAGCCCAAACATGACTCAAAGAACATGAAAGGCACTGCAGACTAATTTAACCTGAGAAGTCAGCCATACCAGAGCATCTGGTGAACCAACATGCACACAGAATATTGAGAACACAGAAATGCTGGCCACTCTAACAACTACCATGTCAGATTACACAGAAAAGTCATTGAAATCCGCAAGCATGTGGACAATTTCAACAGAATGGTGGAAACCACGAAAATGAACAACATCTGGCTACCAGGATTTTAAAAAAAGTTGAAATCTGGACAGTAAATAAAGAGGAACACTGAAAAAAACAGGGGAATTTCAGACAAGAATCAATCAGGACCAGCTAATGCCTCCCAACAAAGGATCCCCCAGGCAGCAACTAGCCAGGCTTTGAAGCTGCAATGCCATTAAATGCTAACCAAAGGTGGCTAACTGCAACATTCACACTTGCCTTAAACAAACAAGATTCCTTTCTCCCAACTTAGACAGTACACAGATATATAAACTTCACTTGCCTAGTTTCCAAAAGACCTCACAAGCTCTGAGGATGCCTGCCATAGATGTGGGTGAAATGTCAGGAAAGAATGCTTCTGAAACATAGCCATACAGCCCAGAAAAACCACAGCAACCCAATGAATCCTTGGACAACACAAGTCCCTGCGACTGTCCTGATCCTCAAACACTCTCTGCTTCATTCAGAAAAATGTTGCACTCACAGAGCTCTTACAATGCTCTGCTGTTGAGGGCTTCAGATTGTGCTTAGTCTGGTTCCTTCTCGATGACCTTAGCATCCTGGGAGACTCCCCTGGGAGCACATGACTCTGATGGCTTCATCCTCAGCTTCACTGGATCACACAACTCTCTCACCACGACAAGGTAACAAGCCATCAAGGGGGAGTGAAGACATTATGCATTATTCATTAAGTAGAAACTACAGTTGTTCTTATCTTCTCATTTAAACACATACCGAGAGAAAGGAGGATAGGAGAATATATGCTCTCGTTTGAAAATTGAGACACAAAAGTCAGCTAAAGCAGCTGCTCCTATTTTTAGATGAAATGAGGGCCATTCTCAGGTTAAGATGATAAATTCTTTCTCACTTACTTGGAAGGAGCCCCCGGTGGCACATTGGTTTAAATCCTTCTGCTGAAAGGTCAGTGGTTCTAATCTGAGGATGGGGTAAGCTTCCACTTGTCAGCTCCAGCTTCTCAAGCAGGGACATGAGAGAAGTTTCCCACAGAATGGTAAAACATCCAGGCACCCCCTGGGCAATGTCCTTAAAAACAGCCAATTCTCTCACACGAGAAGTGATTTGCGGTTTCTCAAGTCGCTCCTGACATTAAAAAAAACTTACTTGGAAGGCACAATTAAAAAAAATCATCTGAAATATTTACTTTGAGACAGAAAGTGGATGCAAAACAGAGTGAAAGGTGAGCCCAATTGTAACAAGACTGGGAGGGAAGAAGGAAATTAACTGCTGTACATGATTGCATATAATCTAGAAATTTTAGTCAAAAAAATCAATCCAAAAAAAGTTAGATCAATTTATCTAGCATGACCGCATTTCTGTGTATGAACCCACACAATCTCTTCGTTCATCTGGAGAGGCCCTCCTTGCGCTCCCACCTCCATCACAGGCACGACTGGTTTGGAAGAGGGAGAGGGCCTTCTCAGTGGTGGCCCCTCGACTCTGGAATTCACTTCCCAAAGACATCAGGCATGCCTCAACTCTGGCAGTCTTTAAGAGGAGCCTGAAAACGTAGTTGTTCCAGTGTGCCTTCCCAGAATAATGAATTCTCAGCATTGTGCCCTCGAAATGCATTTTACATTGATTTAGGATTGTTGTAGGGCCTCTCACTAACACCCCATATCTCCTACCTTATTCATGCCTAGCATTATTTTTAACTTTAATTACATTTGTCCCAGCCATAGATTTTAATGGTGTGTTGTATTATTGTCATTGTATATTACTTTTTTGTTATGAGTTTTATTTAATCTATTGTCGAAGGCTTTCATGGCTGGAATCACTAGGTTCTTGTGGGGTTTTTTGGGCTATATGGCCATGTTCTAGAGGCATTTTCTCCTGACGTTTCGCCTGCATATATGGCAAGCATCCTCAGAGGTAGTGAGATCTGCTGGAACTAGGAAAATGGGTTTATATATCTGTGGAATGACTGGGGTGGGGCAAAGAGCTCTTCTCTGCTGGAGCTAGGTGTGAATGTTTCAACTGTCCACCTTCTTTAGCATTTGAAGGCCTGGCTGAGCCTGGGGGAATCTTTTGTTGAGAGGTGTTAAGATGTGCCTGGTTGTTTCCTCTCTGCTGTTTTGCTGTGGTAATTTTTGAGTTTTTTGAATACTGGTAACCAGATTTTGTTCATTTTCATGGTTTCCTCCTTTCTGTTGAAATTGTCCACATGCTTGTGGATTTCAATGGCTTCTCTGTGTAGTCTGACATGGAGGTTGTGAGAGTGGTCCAGCATTCCTGTGTTCTCAAATAATATTCTGTGTCCAGGCTGGTTCATCAGGTGCTCTGCTATGGCTGACTTCTCTCGTTAAAGTAGTCTGCAGTGCCTTTCATGTTCCTTGATTCGTGTTTGGGCACTGCGTTTGGTTTATTTAATCTGTTTTACTGTTGTTGTTATTGCTTGTATTGGTGTATTGTGGGCTCGGCCTCATGTAAGCCGCACCAAGTCCCTTGGGGAGATGGTAGCGGGGTATAAATAAAGTTTAATAATAATTAATAATAATAAACATTGAGTAATGTACCTTAAATCTTGACTTCTCTGAGTAGAGTGGTAAAAGACAACAGTGTGTTCCAGGAGAACCTAAAAGAAGGTCCTCTACTTTTTCTGCTGCAATGCCACTTCTTGCTTTTTTAACTATTTGGACGAGAAAATGGCAGTGGGTTTTTGGTGCTTCTCTTTAAAGAAGGCCATCCCCTTTTTTAGGTTGTCATAGTACAGACTAAGCTCTTGCTTTTTGCAGTTCTACTTTTTTTGAGGAGGAAGAGGAAGAAGAGGAAGAAGAAGAAGAAGAAGAAGAAGAAGAAGAAGAACAACAACAACAACAACAACAACAACTTCTTTATTTTTGTACCCTGCCT
This sequence comes from Anolis sagrei, assembly GCF_037176765.1. Lineage (NCBI taxonomy): Eukaryota > Metazoa > Chordata > Lepidosauria > Squamata > Anolidae > Anolis > Anolis sagrei. Next base: position 10,405,244 of record NC_090025.1, on the reverse strand, counting down.
CCATCCCCCCAAAGTGACTCGGGCCGACTTCCATGGGTACTGGCCCAAACACATTAAAATGCATAAACAACAGCATAAAACAAAATAAAACATCATCATTATAACAAAATATCAAACAACCATTGAACTAACAGCCAATGGACCTGAAATAATATCCAGTTTTCGACACAAGTAGGTGGACTGGTGCAATCAAAAGTATAGGGTTGGTGGATAAAGTGCTTGCCATGGAGTCTCAACTTAGACATGGGATATATCAATATAGTAGGCCTGGGCGGTTTCGTTTCGTTAATTCGTAATTCGTTAATAATTCGTTAATTTTTCCAATTACAAAACGATAACGAACCATTCTGGAGCAATCATTAAAAAAAACGAATTTTTAAACATGTTTTGTAAATGCTTCGTATTTCGTTATTGTATTCGTTTCGTTATTGTTCTGAGGTCGTTTCGTTATTATTTCCGCATGTCTGGGCCAGTTTTATGGTTTAATTAGTGAAAAAAAATTATAATATCACACCAACAGTCAAGAACAGAGGGAGAGGGAAGCTTCAGAAGTTTTTGGAGGTTTTTTAGCGTATTTCGTGGTCGTGTCCGCCATTAACGAATCGATTCGTTATTGTTTCGGAAATCGATTCGTTAATTTTTTACCATTTACGAAATTTCGTAAATATCGAACTTTTTAAAAGGAAAATTTTGTAATTATTTTAAATATCGAAACAAAAAAAAACCCAAATACAAATTGATTTTAGAAACAAATTTTTGCGTTGTTACCCAGGCCTACAATATAGATATATTTTTGCCCTCCAAACCTGCCCTTGACTTATATGAGGTTGACTTATGCATGAGTATATAAGTAAATACATAGATGCCCCCCTTTCTCCCAGAATCTCTGAGACTGGGTCTATCCTGCCAAATAATTCAGTTCGAACTGCTTAATTTGGCAGTGTAGATCCAGCCTGGCTTAACAAACCAGTTAAGCCTTGCAAATGGTAGTAAACAGCCAGAAGACACTGTTAACCTTGTCTGAGAAACAAGCCTAATAACACCTGCCTTACTAACGCTGACATTGTGACATTCCCTGCTGTCTAGTTCCCTGAACCTCTTGCTCTTTGGACTTCTCTCTTTAGTAACTCCTTGACTGGCCTTTGACCCTGCTTAGACTGCTTTTCATGTCTAGACCCCAGACGACTTTTAAGCTTCTTCTCTTACTGAGGGAACAGATTCTGTTCAACCCATCCTCAATAGACTGTAGCTTGTAGATATATTCCAGCTCCACTGTTTTTTTTTTTTTGTATTCTTCCATTGTAGTTTTTTAATGCAAAAACAGCTGTTCTGAGTTCTGAGATGGAATGCAGATAGACATGGATATAAACCAGACATTAGGAGTGGAAATATGCAAAAACATTGGGTTGGATAGAGACAATGTATTCCTCGAACACAATACGTATGATAACATTAATTAACACCCCAGCCAACATCACACTCATTCCAATAACTCCTTTCACCATTGATATGATAATCAACTCTTTTTGCCCTTACTTAACATCTTCCCTGCCTTTGTCCTTCATCGACCATGGTTAATACTGAACTTGTGTTACTGACTTTGTTCTCTGAATCTCTAAGGTGTCATCATATCTGTTTGCTTACTGATATTCCAGAAAAAGAGCTATATCTTTGAATTATTCAGCTCTTATAGACCAACTGTGTATGGCCAGGAGGATGGTTTGGTGTACTAATGTAAGGTTGGATCACTAGAGATGCACTAATTTGGGTCCTTGCCATACTGAAACATGTACTTAGTCCTTAAGCACATACCAATTTTGGAAACACAGGAAGGATGGGAATTATCTAGTCCAGGGACTGCACACAGCCTTGGGGAGGTCCTTTGTAGTCATGTGCATTCAGGACTTACTTTGTTCTGTTTCGTATTCCAGCTGTCAGTGAGGCCTCCGATCCGTTTTGTCTGAGCATCCCAAAATTGGGAGGTCAGATTTTTTTTGTTTTGTTTTTTTTGTTTTGGAGGCTGAAAAATCCATTTTCTTTCAGCTCATTATTGGGGGAGGGGGATTTCACCCGTTGGCCCAAAGTGCCTGGGTGAAGGCTTCCTGACCTACATTCCTGGGCCTGGCAGGGCCTGCAGCCGAGAGCCATATAAGGAACGCTCCTTACTTGGCTGCAGACCTTGCCAGGCCCGGGCACGTGGTCCTTAAACACATACCAATATTGCAAGTAGAGCAAGAATGGGAATTATCTAGTCCATGGACTCTACACACCCCTGGGGGTAATCCTTTGTAGTCATGCAAGATACTCCACTTTGGCAGGAAAAACGAAATACAAAGATATAGAATGGGAGATGCCTGGCTTGAGAGCAGTACATGTGAAAAAGATCTTGGAGTCCTCGTGGACAACAAGTTAAACATGAGCCAACAATGTGATGTGGCAGCAAAAAAAGCCAATGTGATTTTGGCCTGCATTAATAGGAGCATAGTGTCTAGGTCCAGGGAAGTAATGCTACCCCTCTATTCTGCTCTGGTTAGACCACACCTGGAATATTGTGTCCAGTTCTGGGCACCACAATTCAAGAGAGATATTGACAAGCTGGAATGTGTCCAGAGGAGGGCGACTAAAATGATCAAGGGTCTGGAGAACAAGCCCTATGAAGAGCGGCTTAAGGAGCTGGGCATGTTTAGCCTGAAGAAGAGAAGGCTGAGAGGAGATATGATAGCCATGTATAAATATGTGAGAGGAAGCCACAGGGAGGAGGGAGCAAGCTTGTTTTCTGCTTCCTTGGAGACTAGGACACGGAACAATGGCTTCAAACTACAAGAGAAGAGATTCCATCTGAATATGAGGAAGAACCTCCTGACTGTGAGAGCTGTTCAGCAGTGGAACTCTCTGCCCCGGAGGGAGTGTGGTGGAGGCTCCTTCTTTGGAAGCTTTTAAACAGGGGCTGGATAGCCATCTGTCAGGGGTGATTTGAATGCAATATTCCTGATTCTTGGCAGAATGGGGTTGGACTGGATGGCCCATGAGGTCTCTTCCAACTCTTTGATTCTATGATTCTATGATTCTGTGCGCATTTGGGACTTACCTTGATTTGGCCTTGGTATGTGCTTAAGGACTAGGTGTGTCGGCCCAGAGCCTGCACCCATAGGCTTGAGCACTTTGGGTCTACAGGTGAAAGCTTTGGGACTATGCACCTGGGCTTGGCAGGGCGTGCAGCCAAGCGTCAAGTAAGGAGTGTTCCTTAATTGGCACTTGGCTGCAGGCCCTGCCAGGCCCCACACAATCGATCTGAAAAGCATGCCCAGCTGCCTTTTGTATCAATTGCATTTTCATTTCAGGAGGAGCCTTTCTGTTTCGTGCCATCCGAATAGACGGAATGAAACCAAAACATGAATGAAGTGACTGGAACAAATTTCAGACCCATGACCAGTCCTTTGTGACCTGTGTCTCCAACCTTCAAGCTCTGCAACTATTTATCTCTGGTCTTAACCTTTAAAGCCCTAAATGACTCCAGCCCAATTTACCTGTCCAAGGCGCGGCTGGTGGGGACGAGAGACAGGGCCTTCTCGGTGGTGGCCCCTCGACTCTGGAACTCCCTTCCACTGGAGATCAGAACTGCCCCTTCTATCTTAACGTTCATGAAACAGGTGAAGACTTGGCTTTGGGGATTGGCATTTGATGAATGAGCCATTTTCCTGTGATATGGATGGATGATGACGAATAATGATTTTGATGACGACTGACCACTGTAATCATATGACTGTACTTGCTATTTTAATGTTTTAGTGTGGTTTAGAATATGATGTTTTAATGACTGTAATATTGATGCTGGAAACCGGCCTGAGTCCCTCGAATGGAGGTGAGAAGACCGGTATACAAAACTGCTAAATAAATAAATAAATAAATCTCTCAAAAATACTACTTGGCAGGTGCATTTTTCCACCTAAGCACTACTCTCTCACTTTGAAATAGTAAACAATAGCTTTTTGAAGTGGCTGAAAATGACCCGAATGTCTCTTGCAGTGACAGAGAATGCTATAAGTGGCACATTAGTACCTACAAAGATTTGGAAGGTACCAAGAATGTCCTGAGTACATTTATATCCCTGTAGTAGAGTCTTCTTCATCTATGAGAGCTTTGGATCTGGGTCAATTTTTTCAGAAGGATACTTCAGGGGGAAAACACTATCCTATGGACTACACCCAAAACTAATTACAGCAGCTGGGAAATTACATTTAAAAATTAATTACTTCCAGTTGCACTTCTGAAGCCCTAATCTTGTTATTTGTCATTTTAATTATCTTTTTTTAGCTCTTTACTTTTTATGGTTCCAAAGCAACAAGTTGCCTTCAACTTGAAAACATTGCAATGGAAAAATTAGTACAGAGAATATATCACAAGTGGACTGAAGTTATCCTTCATTACTTTACAGTAATAATGCAAGTTGCTTAGACAGTAGTTTGTGCCTTATTTTTTGCAAAGTAAGGAATTAATTAGGAGCTAACTCATTATTTTAACTAGCTAGTTCTAAACTCTGATCAATTGTACAGAATGCAGGGTTGCTTCATACTTTTAGTAAAATCTATCTTCCCTCTCCCTCATTCAGATGGACAAAAAAAAATCTGGAAAATGGAAAAAAAATATGAGGATGGAGGGAAAATGAGAGCTGTCTAAATAGGATCACTTGAGCAGGAAGACAATGTAAAGAGCAGCACTGTCAGTGAACCAAAAACACTTCATATGTGAATTCCCAGCTAATTAAACCATAATGTTTCAATAGCTCGGAAGCAAGGATGGAAAGCTTTTGAAGAGCGGAGATCTATCAAGTTTGCTGAATGCTGAAGGGAATGAAAACCCATTGTACATTATAAAGCACACCATACATTGTGATAATCTAAGAAAAGAGGACACTTTTCAGGAGAAAATACAAAAAAGAGATAGAAGTACAATCAAGCACAAAATTAATATTCCATGTATTTCCTGTCTGTCCATATGAAAAAGACTCTAGATTATAGACAAATGTTGTATGCTGGAATCTTGTTGGATACATATGTGTTTGTAAATGAAATTACACCCGAAGGACTGACATTTGGGCAGTTCCATAACTTCTGCATCTAATAAAGGGCTGATGCTATGTTACTACACACGGGAGGCGGTAAAGTACATTACGAACAATGCTCAACATAATGCTCATCAGTCCCAAACAAATCAGCAAATACCTTAGACAACAACACCTTTATTGAGGGAAGTCATGGTGCCTCTCTATTCTGATTTGGTCAGACAACAGCTGGAATAATGTGTCTAATTCAGGGCAACACAGTTCAAAACAGATATTGACAAGCTGGAAGGTGTCCAGAGGAGGGCAACTGAAATGATCAAATAACCTGGAGACCATGCCCTATGAGGAGCGTCTTAAAGAACTGGGTCTGTTTAGCCTGCAGAAGAGAAGGTTGAGAAGAGACATGATAACTAGGAATAAATATGTCAAAGGATGTCATAAGGAAGAGGGAGCAGGCTTGTTTTATGCTGCTCTTGAAACTAGGACTCTGAGCAATGGGTTCAAAATACAGGAAAGGAGATTCCACTTTAGCATTATTTATTTATTTATTTATTTATTTGCAGTATTTATATTCTGCCCTTCTCACACTGCAGGGGACTCAGGGAGGATTACAATGTACATATACATGGCAAACATTTAATGCCATAGACATACAACATATATAGACAGACACACAGAGGCTATTTAACATTCCAGCTTTTTCATGAGGGTATTCTGGCCACCAGGGGAGCTGTTGCTTCACCGTCCATTTGTGACACTGATGAAGTACTTCCTCATTCTTTGCATGCTTGCTGGAGGTTTTTATGGCATCGTAAATTAGCCTCCCCGCATAAGTGGTGCCTAAATTTCCTACTTGACAGATGCAACTGTCTTTCAGACTGCAAAGGTCAACAGCAAGCTACACAAATTGGTTGGAAGCTCACTCCGACCTGGGCTGGCTTCGAACTCATGACCTTTTGTCAGTAGTGATCTTAATGCAGCTGACTTCTAGCCAGCTGCGCCACAGTCCTGGTGCCACAGTCCCGGTGCATTAGGAAGAACTTCCTGACTGTATGAGCTGTTCAGCAGTGGAACTCTCTGCCTTGGAGTCAGGTGAAAGCTCCTTCCTTGGAAACTTATAAACAGAGGCTGGATGACCATCTGTTGGGGGTACTTTGATTGTGCTTTTCCTGAACAGCAGGGAGTCGGACTAGGTGGCCCATGTGGTCTCTTCCAACTCTATTATTCTATGAGTCTATGAGCCCATTATGCCTCTGCAGTCATGTTATTGAAATTAATCCACTATCAAGTTGAGTGCCTTCAATATTGTACCTCTCTTCAATTGTGCAATTGGATCCATTCAACAATCTATAGCCACACCATCTTACATCTCCATACTCTTGTAACTCCATCTTCCTGCACTTCTGCTATTCCATCTTTTTTAGAAACTCTGTGATTTCAGCCTAGAAAAACAAAAAAGCAAATATAACTTTAAGATATGAAGTGCATGGAAAATGGACACCTGTGAATTAATACTATTGGAGGAGATGGGAAAGAGGAAGAATCCTCTACATTGAAATCACTTTTCTACCAGAATACCAGCACAGAAGTAGAACAGGTTCAATGCTCCAAGATAGGTGAAAGGAACATGGAAGGATTGTCAGCTATTGGTTTTACTCATCGGTATAATGGGAAGGAACAGGTTCATCACAAGGAGAAGGCAGACTGGAAGCAGGATTCATGTGGCATTTGTCGGCCTCATGCAATAATGCCCTCGGTGTGGGGAGAAGTTGAACTGAAAGAGATAAAAGCAAAGAGACAGACCAGAAGAAGTTCTGCTTCAGAAGAATATGAACAAAATGTTTTCAAACCGCATTTTAATACAATTTGGATATCAAAACTTTCTGGATAAACTGAACAAATTACATGTTCTGAATTTGTTTTAGTTGCCTTTGAGGAAGACTTGCCACACTCAAAATGCATTAGGTATAATAACAGAAAATTGCTGCGATTTTCTAAATAAACTTCACAGTCTTTTTCAATACCTGATTAAATGTGTTACTTAGGTTTTCTTTCCATCTGGGATTGGTTTCTGAGACTGCTCCCCTCCTTCCCCCCTCATTTTTTTGCCATTCCAAAGTTAAGACAACACCAGTGGAGCCAATTTGCAAAAAAATAGAAGAGGATTTCACATAAACGTCAGTAAGAATTTCCCGATAGTAAAGCTGTTCTGCAAGTGAACAAAATGCCTTTGAACATTATTTTCATAACTTGGAGATACTTTAGCCATGGATTTCTTGATGTTTCTTTGAACTCCACACATCTGTAATTCTAAGGTCATCTTGCTGCCATCACTGGGGTGGAGATCCTCAGACATTTTCTTGCCTCTGACAAAAGAGCTGTTTGATATGCCCCAACCCTCAATTCTCTGTAGAGAGGCTGGTTAGACTGGCAATTGAATCATAAGAGTTTAACATAAGAGTTTAACATGATAAGATCCTTACACACAGCGCACTAGTTCAGTGTGGAAACAGCAGACTATGGGGCTCAGGAGGATCATCACCTGAGAGGTTACCATTCCTGCCCTTGAGCATCTTCTTGAGACAGCTGTCTTAATCTTCATGATACTAGGACTAGTCTACAAAAAACAGGATCCAAATTGCTTTACCATGTGTTTCATAATATACTGAGCTGTCTTCCAAGTTCAGAGGGGAAATTGCTTTGTTTTCTGATTGCACTTCAAAACATCAAATGGATCAATCCAATCTGACTAGTCATATGTCAGGATCTGAAAGTCTATTTCTACATTCTCTCCCCATCTGGCTCGGGTCTCAGTTCAAGTTGGAGCATGTCATCAACCAATTGTACTTTGCTGGTACTTTGTGCACTCCGTTGCTGAGTGCACATTATGCCCACCCTATTTGACAGAAGCCTCTGGCAACACAGAAAGTCACTTTAGCTACCTAACATTCTGGACATCTCATTTGCTATTAGTTGCATTATCATCATACAATAGCCTTCCGCTTCCCTTTGTGCGTGCCGCCAACAGTTCAGCAGAATGTCCCTCGACACAAAGAACTTGCCTATACAACTTTATCTGAAGTATGGCAGATAATATTAACAAGACATTGCTCTTACTCAAATGCAAAAGTTTTGCAGCAGTATTTGAGGGTACCCGATGAATTGTTGCCTCAGAAACATGGGAATATAGATACAGCAAAAGTTGCAGATATATTCACAATTTCTTAGAGGAAAATGAACAGGCCAAGGAGACAGGGATGGCAAGGCCTTCTCCTTTCTCCTGTTGGGATATAGTGGGGTATCACTATGGGAAGGATAGAGGTCACCCCCCTCCCCCATGAATTGTTCCTTCTAACCCCAAATATTTTATAGCACTTCAGTGAGAGAGGGAGAGAGGGAGAGGGAGAGAAGGAGAATGCCTAAGACTCTTCTGTCCATGCAACCACATTTCCTTCTCTGCCCATTTTCTTTGGATACCAAAACTAATTTCTAAATAGGCTCAGCCAGGCCTTCAAATGCTAATGAAGGTGGTCAGTTGAAACATTCACACCTAGCTCCAGCAGAGAAGAGCTCCATGCCCCACCCCAGCCATTCCACAGATATATAAACCCATTGTCCTAATTCCAACCTCTGAGGATGCTTGCCATAGATGCAGGCGAAACGTCAGGAGAAATGCCTCTAGAACATGGCAATATAGCCTGAAAAAACCCACAAGAACCTAGTGATTCCAGCCATGAAAGCCTTCGACAATATAATTTCTAAATCTTTGAGGTTTAGAATTTCTGAAACTCAAATTCAAAACTGAGTAGAGGAGAAAATTCTTATTTGAAGGGGACAATACCCTCTTTTCCCATCCTCCCCCACCATTACACCCCTTTCCTAACACTGACTGAAATGCCTCGTTTTTGAGATGTGCTACAGGTTTTCATCTAGAATTGTCTTCTATGACATATAGAACTTAAAATTCTGTTTAAGTGAAACATGATTATTTGGGGAGTTTTTTGATGACACTGTAAGTTTACTATGAGATTTCAACTAATGTTTAACCTTTTTGCCCTAGCTTGATCCTCCTACCCTCAACTTCCATGCAACCATGGAGAGTTTCATGGAAGACTTGGCAGTCTACTGTCTACCACCTACATTACTTCTGATAAACAAAGAGAATGAGATGAAAAAAGATGCTCACACAGTAGAGGGGGGCATCTCACCCCAAAAGATCTACCAAGTCACTCAAAGATTATCCATTCTCTTACAGGATTGTTGTGGGTTTTTTCGGCTTATATGGCCATGTTCTAGAGACATTCTCTCCTGACATTTTGCCTGTATCTATGGCAAGCATCATCAGAGGTAGGGAGGTCTGTTGGAACTAGGAGAAATGTGGAATGACTAGAGTGGGACAAAGGACTCTTGTCTGCTGGAGCTAGGTGTGAATGTTTCAACTGACCAGCTTAATTAGCATTTTGATGGCCTGGCAGTGCCTGGGGCAATCTTTTGTTGAGAGGTGATTAGATGTCCCAGATTGTTTCCCCTCTGCTGTTTTGTTGTTGCAATTTTAGAGTTTTTTTAATATTGGTAGCCAGATTTCGTTCATTTTCATGGTTTCCTCCTTTCTGTTGAAATTGTCCACATGCTTGTGGATTTCAATGGCTTCTCTGTGTAGTCTGACATGGTGGTTGTGGGAGTGGTCCAGCATTTCTGTGTTCTCAAATAAAATGCTGTGTCCAGGTTGGTTCATCAGGTGCTCTGCTATGGCTGGCTTCTCTGGTTGAAGTAGTCTGCAGTGCCTTTCATGTTCCTTGATTCGTGTTTGGCATTCCTGCATTTGGTGGTCCCTATGTAGACTTGTCCATAGCTGCATGGTGTACGGTAGACTCCTGCAGAAATGAGAGGAACTCTAAAATTACTCTAAAATTGTAACTCTAAAATTACAACAGCAAAATTGTAACTCTAAAATTACAACAGCAAAACAGCAGAGAGGAAACAATCTGGGGCATCTAATCAGATTGCCCCAGGCACTGCCAGGCCATCAAATGCTAATCAAGGTGGTCGGTTGAAACATTCACACCTAGCTCCAGCAGACAAGAGTCCTTTGTCTCACCCTGGTCATTCCACAGATATATAAACCCTTTTTCCTAGTTCCAGCAGACCTCACTAATTCTGAGGATGCTTGCCATAGGTGCAGGCGAAATGTCAGGAGAGAATGCCTCTAGAACATGGCCATATAGCCTGAAAAAACCTACAACAACCCAGTGATTCCGGCCATGAAAGGCTTCGACAATACATTCTCTTACAGTTGGAGTGGATGAGATGTCACAGTAGTCCAGGCAATGCCAGGTAGGGAGCAATAATAAGCAACCTACTTGTCAGAATGCTGTTATTTTTGCATATCTGGGCAATGACCAAAGTTCCTTCCCTAAGCAATCTCTAACAGCATCTTGCCGATAAAGGAGGATGAGAATGGTGTGAAGGAAGGAGTGACTCAAGGACAATGGCTACTATTGAGTAAATCAATTTTTAAATAATGAATTTTCAACTTATGGATCTTTTGGTTTAAATAAGAAAAACTTTAAATAAGAGTTTAAATAAGGAAATCGTATGATTCTATATCTTTCTACATTGTTGTTTATGCTTAAAATACTGGTGGTAGCTACACTCCTAATGAGAGATATAAATTCTTAGCTTGGTTAGGTAAATATTAAATCTTACAGGATGGGACTACAACTGCCAGAAATATGAAGAAATGATACCATTATGGAAACTAACAGAGGCAAAAGCAAAAAATAAATATGAACTCTTGTGTTAACAGCAATATTTCACTGCTTTTAGGAGCACTCTCTGATGTAAGCTTTCAAAGCTATATGACAAATCTCAGTTGCAGCCACAAAAATTCCTTGCTTTAGAAATGTCCTATTGACCTTGAGTGATTGAATGACTCTGTCTACCGCGGCATTAAGCAATACATTATTGAGGACTTCAGTGACCATCTTGAATCAACCAAGTCAGTTACCAATGAATTTCTAACAAAGGTAAATTTTGAGTTGAATTAAGCAGCTCCTCGTGAGGTAAGGCATCTCAGAAGCTTCAAGTAAAGCTAAAATGGTAATTTGGTAAGAAAAACTGAATAATCTTTTTAGGAGGGAATGGGGAAAGAAGGAGATGTTCTGCACTGTAGAACTGGTTGAAGTGATTCAGATTTTCATCACTTTATATTCAGATTACTGTAATTAGAATCATAGAATCATAGAATCAAAGAATTGGAAGAGACCTCATGGGCCATCCAGTCCAACCCCCTGCCAAGAAGCAGGAATGTTGCATTCAAATCACCCCTGACAGATGGCCATCCAGCCTCTGTTTAAAAGCTTCCAAGGAAGGAGCCTCCACCACACTCCGGGGCAGAGAGTTCCACTGCTGAACGGCTCTCACAGTCAGGAAGTTCTTCCTCATGTTCAGATGGAATCTCCTCTCTTGTAGTTTGAAGCCATTGTTCCAAGTCCTAGTCTCCAGGGAAGCAGAAAACAAGCTTGCTCCCTCCTCCCTGTGGCTTTCTCTCACATATTTATACATGGCTATCATATCTCCTCTCAGCCTTCTCTTCTTCAGGCTAAACATGCCCAGTTCCCTAAGCCGCTCCTCATAGGGCTTGTTCTCCAGGCCCTTGATCATTTTAGTCGCCCTCCTCTGGACACATTCCAGCTTGTCAATATCTCTCTTGAATTGTGATGCCCAGAATTGGACACAATATTCCAGGTGTGGTCTAACCAAAGCGGAATAGAGGGGTAGCATGACTTCCCTGGATCTAGACACTATGCTCCTATTGATGCAAGCCAAAATCCCATTGGCTTTTTTTGCTGCCACATCACATTACTGGCTCATGTTTAACTTGTTGTCCACAAAGACTCCAAGATCTTTTTCACACGTACTGCTCTCGAGCCAGGCATTGTCCCCCATTCTGTCTCTTTGCATTTCGTTTTTCCTGCCAAAGTGGAGTATCTTGCATTTGTCACTGTTGAACTTCATTTTGTTAGTTTTGGCCCATCTCTCTAATCTGTCAAGATTGTTTTGAATCCTGCTCCTGTCCTCTGGAGTACTGGCTCTCCCTCCCAATTTGGTGTCGTCTGCAAACTTGATGATCCTGCCATCTAACCCTTCATCTAAGTCATTAATAAAGATGTTGAACAGGACCGGGCCCAGGACAGAACCCTGCGGCACTCCGCTCGTCACTTCTTTCCAGGATGAAGAGGAAGCATTGGTGAGAATCACCCTCTGGGTTCGTCCATTGTTGGGGGAGTGACTATACTTGAAGCGCTCACTACAAGATTTTCTGAAAATTCAGCTAGGCTATTCCCTAGAGTTCATGATTAAATGCTTTTCATAAGAAAATTCTGGGCATGTTCATAGTAGTTCGTACATACTGGTGGACTCTGGGAGCTTGAGGCTGCATCTTCACTTGTTGCTTATTCCAGGGCCAGTCCAGGGACTCTGGACTGGCCCCTGAGAAACCCCAACAACAGCCGTACGTATCGTGCCGAATCTGCTGCAGCAACACATTGACATCCAGCTGGTCCAATTGGAATGAAACCACATCAGCCCTGCTGGGAGTGCCCTCCATGACACCACCACAGCTCCCCACCAGCCATGAAAGTTATTGAAAACATCTGGTCCTTGCCTGTCACATCTACTGATGTGAGAACTGGGTGCCTTGTTGACCAGCAATGAGATATCCAGGTATATCACTCTAACAGCTGAGAAACCCAATTGCCTTGCATAATTACATCAGGATATATACCACTAAAGAGAAGATTGACTCATTTGAGTTTTTAGCTCTTCTCAGGAAGACCATACTTTACAAAAGGGTTATGATTTTCCAATGGTGTGAATGCCAATTAATCTCCAAAAGGTCATGCTTCCAAAAAGCTTTGGAGATTTTTGGTTTTCCAAAAATGCATGCCTTTCCAAAATGTTCTGTGTCCAAAAGTCCCAACCCTGAATTAATGGGATTTTTATATGTTGACTTGCCATTCAACAATAAATGCAATGGTTCTATTTTAGCTAAGACTAATGGGATTTGAGCCTTTCAATTTATATGATCAAAAATGAATCTTTGAGGATGCCTATCATAGATACAGGCAAAACATCAGGAGAGCATGCTTCTGGAACATGGCCATACAGCCCAGAAAACTCACAACAACCCAAAGATTAATCATTTCCTGCTACTTTGTTTAAGGTTGGCATTTCTGACAGGTTCTTCTTCAAATATATATATCTTGGTACTGTTATTGGGAAATTAGCAATAGCTACAGGTGTTCTAATTTAGAGGAAATAGCAAATTGCTGATAAAGTAAATCAACGTCACTTTTGCTCCTTCATCTTGATTTAATGAAATGAAGAGATTAAAAATTGGAGTTGAAAGATTTCAAAGATTTCTAATTTAATTACCAATCCATTTCATAACAAGTTATGATGTAAATATTGCTACCGTCACTTGCATTTTGAGCTTGCTTTAACTCTTGGCTCTTGTTCTCAGCCTCGTGTTTGCTTTGTGAGGATGTAGGGAATTCTCATAAATATTCTTACTTTCAGTGAGAAATGATCTCTTGATTGACTCACATCCCCACTGAGAAAATGGTCAAGACTCAGTTCTTGTGGGTTTTTTCGGGCTATATGGCCATGTTCTAGAGGCATTTCTCCTGACGTTTCGCCTGCATCTATGGCAGGCATCCTCAGAGGTAGAGGTCTGTTGGAATTAGGACAATGGGTTTATATATCTGTGGAATGGCTGGGGTGGGGCAAGGAGCTCTTCCCTGCTGCAGTTAGGTGTGAAGTTTAGCTAATCACCTTCATTAGCATTTGAAGGCCTGCCTGAACCTGGGAAAATCTGTTGCTGGGAGGTGTTAATCTGTGCCTGGTTTCTTCCTCTCTGTTGTTTAGCTGTTATAATTTTAGAGTTCTTTAATACTGGTAGCCAGATTTTGTTCATTTTCATGGTCTCTTCCTTTCTGTTGAAATTGTCCACATGCTTGTGGATTTCAATGGCTTCTCTGTGTAGTCTGACATGGTGGTTGTTTGTGTGGTCCAGCATTTCTGTGTTCTCAAATAATATGCTGTGTCCAGGCTGGTTCATCAGGTGCTCTGCTATGGCTGACTTCTCTGGTTGAAGTAGTCTGCAGTGCCTTTCATGTTCTTTGATGCGTGTCTGGGCGCTGCGTTTGGTGGTCCCTATGTAGACTTGTCCACAGCTGCATGGTATCCGGTAGACTCCTGCAGAGGTGAGAGGATCCCTCTTGTCCTTTGCTGAACGTAGCATTTGTTGGATTTTCTTGGTGGGTTTGTAGATTGTTTGTATGTTGTGTTTCCTCATCAGCTTCCCTATGCGGTCAGTGGTTCCCTTGATGTATGGCAGGAACACTTTTCCTCTGGGTGGATCTTCATCTTGACTCTTGTGGCTTGTTCTTGGTCTTGCAGCTCTTCTGATGTCTGAGGTGGAGTATCCATTGGCCTGGAGAGCCCAGTTGAGGTGGTTCAGTTCAAAGCATGTGGACAATTTCAACAGAAAGGAAGAGACCATGAAAATGAACAAAATCTGGCTACCAGTATTAAAGAACTCTAAAATTATAACAGCTAAACAACAGAGAGGAAGAAACCAGGCACAGATTAACACCTCCCAGCAACAGATTTTCCCAGGTTCAGGCAGGCCTTCAAATGCTAATGAAGGTGATTAGCTAAACTTCACACCTAACTGCAGCAGGGAAGAGCTCCTTGCCCCACCCCAGCCATTCCACAGATATATAAACCCATTGTCCTAATTCCAACAGACCTCTACCTCTGAGGATGCCTGCCATAGATGCAGGCGAAACGTCAGGAGAAATGCCTCTAGAACATGGCCATATAGCCCGAAAAAACCCACAAGAACTGAGTGAATCCGGCCATGAAAGCCTTCGACAATACATGGTCAAGACTGTTTATATTGATTTATTGATTGTATTCCAGTGTTCTTCTGCAAAACAAATTCATTTTGTCTAAAAAGCCCTTTGTAGTTATTGTACATCTTCAAGGCATTTCCAATTTATGGCAACCCTAAGGCAAAGCTATCAAAGGGTTTTCTTGGGGAAATTTGTTCAGAGCGGGTTTGCTTGTTCTTTTCTCTGAGACTGAAAGAGTGTATCCTCAATGGGTTTCCATAACTGAGTGGAGTTTGAGCCCTGGTCTCCATAGTCACAGTCAAATTCTCAAACCTTTACACCATACTTGGTCCTGTAGATGGTAATTGTTTTTCTTTATAGTGGGAAATGCATGGATATCTTTTTAATTCCATGTGGCTAGCCATCATTCAAGTAGATGGCATTATCACAGGATGTCTACACCCTACACCACTGGAGAAATTATACTGTTTAGCCGGTGTTGCACCACCTGACATCCACCAGAAGGAGCAGCCAATAATAAAAGAATCAAGGCAGTTACATCTCCAGCCCATCCTCTGTTGGGATATCAGCCAGTACACCAATGCCTTAAATCAAGAAAGAGTTTTCTAAGATCTACAGAGATCGGGGTATAGGGTGGCAACCTGTGCTGGACGGGGTTGCACTCCCCCTGAAGTCACAGGTCTGAGGTCTGGGTGTCCTCCTGGACTCATCACTTACGCTTGAAGCTCAGGCATCAGCGGTGGCCGGGAGGGCCTTCGCACAATTAAGACTTGTGTGCCAGCTGTGAACGTACCTCGTAAAGTCGAATCTGGCCAGGGTGGTCCATGTCTTAGTCACCTCCAGATTGGATTACTGTAATGCACTCTACGTGGGGCTGCCCTTGAAAACGGCCCGGAAATTTCAATTGGTACAATGGGCGGCAACCAGGTTACTAACCGGTGCTTCTTGCAGGGAGCGGTCAACCCTCCTGTTTAAGGAGCTCCACTGGCTGCTGTTCATTTTCCAGTCCCAATTCAAGGTGCAGGTTCTTACCTACAAAGCCCTAAATGGTTTGGGACCCGCCTACCTGCGTGGCCGCATCTCTGTGTATGAACCCACACGATCTCTTCGATCATCTGGAGAGGCCCTGCTCACACTCCCACCTCCTTCGCAGGTGCGATTAGTGGGGATGAAGGAGAGGGCCTTCTCGGTGGTGGCCCCTCGACTCTGGAACTCACTTCCCAGGGACATTAGACATGTCCCAACGTTGGCAGTCTTTAGGAGGAGCCTGAAAATGTGGTTGTTTCAGTGTGCCTTCCCAGAATAAGGAGAACTCTCAGCAATATATCCTCACAATGCACTTTAATACTGACTTAGGTTGGACTGTGCTCCCTCATTTCTCTCCAAAAAATCCTATCCTAGTTATATTTTATCTTGTTCATGTCAGCATATTTTCAATTTTAATCTATTACATTTGGCCCAGCCATTTTTAAAATTGTTTATGTCACTATTGATTGTTTTTTGTTTATGTGATTTATATGATTTGTATTTCATTGATTGTTTATTGATGTTTTGTTTGATGTACTTTGGCTCGGCCTCATGTAAGTCGCACCAAATCCCTTGGGGAGATGGTAGCGGGGTACAAATAAAGTTTATTACTTATTATTATTATTATACTTGCAGGAACATCTCAGCAAGTGAGAGTCCAAAAGTGGCAGGCTAAAACCTGGAAACTCAAGCAATGGCTAATACTGAATGACTGCCCCCCTGGGCACACAGAAGACTGGGAGACTTGAGAGGCTCTGATTAGATTGCATTCTGGCACCATAAGGTGCAGAACGGACCTTAAGAAATGGGGCCACAAAGTGGAGTCCATGACAATGCAGTCTGAGTTCTACCGATGCACAATTGAGGACCTTCTTATAGCAATACCATAGCCACTCCAAGTGGGCAGTTACTGGTCAAAGGACATTTAGAATATTGCCAAGATTTTTAAACTTTGTATTTTTTTAAATACATTACAATTGTACCCTCTGTTCGCTTCTGATACAATAACTAAATTCAAGGAGATAAATTCAATTAAGTTTTGCTTTGTCACAAATTATGATTCACAGGGGAAGTTATAAGTGATATAACTGGATTTCTTAAGCAGAGTGAGTACAGTTGGATTACTGTACCTGATGGTGAGAAGGGGCAATCCTCCTCCTCCTTATGCCTTAATCAGAAACTGAAGAGGTGCACTTTTCCCAATCCAAGTGATGACTCTTATGGTGGGCTGAGAAGGGTTGGAGAGGAGGTGTTATTTAATTATGCATACATAATTTAATAGCTGGTTTAGAATATTTCTGACCACCCCTACATTTCTGCTACTTCTCATGTATAGATTTGGGAGTAGAGGTGGGGAATAGTTCAAAATGGAATGACTAGAACTAAAATTTATTTATTTATTTATCTATCTATCTATCTATCTATTTATTTATTTACTGTATTTATATACCGCCTTTCTCAGCCAATTGGTGACTCAAGGTGGTTTCCAACAAATCAGTATACGTAAAACATAATAGATAAAAAACATTAAACAATATAAGACATCACAAAAACAACAAAAGCAACATCATCAGCGTCTCATTATTCTCAAGCATTGTCAAATTCCATTGTCAGGTCATTCGATTTCCTATATTAGCTACTCTGTATTTGTAAACGCTTGCTCAAATAGCCATGTTTTAACTTGCCTCTGAAACGTCAAGAGAGAGGGAGCAGATCTGATTTCCCTAGGGAGGGCATTCCATAGCCTAGGAGCCACCACTGAGAAGGGCCCGTCTCTCGTCCCCGCCAAACATGCTTGTGACAAAGGTGGGACCGAGAGCAGGGCCTCCCCAGATGATCTTAAGGTCCTCAGTGGTTCGAAAGAGGAGATACGTTCGGACAAGTAAGTTGGGCCAGAACCGTTTAGGGCTTTATAGGCCAAAGCCAGCACTTTGAATTGAGCCCGGTAGCAAACTGGCAGTGGAGCTGGCGCAACAAGGGGGTTGTATGCTCCCTGAGTGCCACTCCTGTTAACAACCTGGCTGCCGATCGTTGGACTAGTTGAAGCTTCCAGACTGTCTTCAAAGGCAACCCCACATAGAGAGCATTGCAGTAGTCTATACGGGATGTAACTAGAGCGTGGACTACCGTGGCCAAGTCAGACTTCCCAAGGTACGGGCACAGCTGGCGCACAAGTTTTAACTGTGCAATTTGCTTGATAGAGCAATTGTTTGGTGTGAGTGATTTCAAGCAGTGTGCCTTTCCACTCCATCCAACATCCCATGTCATTTTTGTAGTGTTTCTGCGTCTAGTGCATCTCTGGCCTTGAGATTTCACAACCAAAACATAAGGGCCATCTCTGGTGATACCATTACCGATTGCACCTGATGGTGTCATTAAGCATAATGCATTAACCACCAACCACAGTCATGCAGAAGGTATCATTTAAGCAATACATCACTCTGTATTGGCAGAATCTCCTACAGTTTTTTTAAAAAAATCTTACCTCCCTTCCATCTCAAGTGGAATGAATTTTCTGACAGAAAGGCAATACATATATTTCTTGAATTCTTGCTTAAATTAATCTAAAGCAAAACTTTCAGCCTTCCCTACCCATGAGGGCACTGACTGCAACAAATCAGCACCTCATAGATCTGCTAATTTCAGAAGTCCAAAAACGATTTCTGCCAGGCTCTGTGACTGAGTTCAAATGTGGTCCTTTCATGAATGAAACTGAAAAAGAATTTTCCTCCTCAATCTCGCCCATTTTCCAAAAGAGCCCTTCCTTCCACTCTGATATAGTTAATGTGGCATGTTATGTGAGAAACAGCTATTTCAGAGCTGAATAGCCCATAGAAATGAAGCTATTTAATTCAAATTATCTGATGAATGTGATGAACAAATGTGCTTTCAAAGATTGGCATTTCTGATTTCCATTTTTCTTTTTTCTTTCAGTTTTAACCACCCAGAAATAAATAGGACTATTTTCTCGAAAGGATAGCTAGTCCTACCTACCTTATAAAACAATCAGAACAGTTGTTTTTTTCTAAGAGCAGGAAATTTTAAATATTTTTCCTAAGAGACATGTTAGTTTTATTGTTTTATAGTCTTTATATTCTATCATTTTTCTTTCAAAAAAACACAAATAACCTCATACTGCCCAGTCTTGACAAAGCCAGGAAACTGGATGCTAAAGGTGATGCCTTCATAGATGTCCCTGTGAACAGCAAAGGTAATAGAATGAATTTATTTGCTTTGCATCTTAGTTTCCAGTATCCAATTTTCTGCAGGATTTCACAGAGTTTAGAGAAGTTATCCTTTGGTCCACAACTCCCAGGATCTCCAATTTAGGAATTCTCATCACCCAAAAGAGTAATTTTCTCCCCAACCTCTGGTCTTTCTGAAGACCACAGAAACAGCTGCTATTCCCAGTGCCTGACTGGTTTTCTCAAAATTTGACATTTTGGAAGTGGACAGCTCTGTGTGTGGCCATGCCAGCTATTTCTGATGGCTGTTGCAGTTCCACACCAGGAATGGGCATTCTCCATGAATGCAGGAGTTGCATCAATGCCTCCTCAATGTACATAAAATAACAACAAAAAATAATATCCAAGGAGTACATGAGACAGAATCTTGGTCCTAGTTTACCTTTCTAAAGAGGTTACTAGCAGAACTTCAGATTTTCTAAGGGGGCTGTATGTGTGTCATCATGTGAATTGTACACAGTAGAACCAATTGCCAAAGGTAACCCTTCCTCTGGTAAAGAGCCCCGAACCGGATGGTGTCTTTTTAATCAAGAAGACAGAGAAAGCAGAGTGAAGTATTTTATGAAGAAATTAGACTAAATAGTACCTTGGACAGCTCCAAGTAAGTCCTGCTGGTGAGAGCTATCTCTTTGCTAGACAACAATGGATGCAGTCCTCTTCCCCACACATATTTTTCTAAAGATCATACAACACAATTGCCCCTGTTTTAAACAGACTGTAGTCTTTTGCATACCCATAAATTATTATATGATAGATATTTTCTTAAGGCTATGCAGACTGGTACTAACATCCTACTAGTGATGTACACAATGTACCTTTTTCTTGTGCCAAATGGAAGAATCATTTATCTCCGTCTTCTATGAGCCACTCCTCATGTCACCTACCTGTTTTCTGGCTAGATACCCCACTATACATCTATTCAATGGCCAGGAGATTAGAGAGGGGAAAGAGGGTGATCCATCATCAGGTAGTTTTGCCATCTCTTTTAAATTGATTGAAGTGTGTAGTTGTTTGTTGCCATGAGCTCCCTCTGGGAGAATGGTGGGGTACTTTATTTACTTACTTAGGCAATCCCTCATTGTCCAAGTAAGATTGTTCTCCAAGTTCGGCGTCCTGGCAGTGGGTACATAGGTGCCTGTGGAGCCCTATTCTTGACCTGCATGTTCTCCTGCAGTGAGGGCATTGGCCCCTGTCGGGGTTGGCTTGATGTGCCATCCTCTTGGCATGTTTCTCTCTTTCACCCTCCATTCATGCCTCTTCAAATTCTACAACATTGCTGGTCACAGCAGTGAGGTATATATAAAGTAAATCATCATCATCATCCAGGACCTCTGGTGAGCCCATATGAATTTCTAGGAGGACATGTGTACCTTTGTGTTACAAACTCCTTCAAATTCAAATGCTGCCTTATCTCCTTTACCAACATTCTTCCTTCTGGTCCTCTAGGAACTAAATTCTAGGAACTAAATAGCCAAGTGCACTCAGGCGTTCAATGGTAGCGAGACATGCAGCTACATCTGGTAAAGCTTTATGCTCTGTCAGTGTGATATAGGATCTTAGACTAAAATTAATGAATTCCTTGAATTTTCTACCAATTGAGTTTGTTTTCCAGAAATATCTATATCCATATCTGTCTGTATCTATCTGTGTGAACAAATACACCCATACACACTTTCCTCCAATAGCTGCCAAATTTTCAATCTACCTTCTGTAGATACCTCCCTGCCTCCGTTGGAAGACAGATGGTAATGCTCAAGAAATGGTGCTTTTGACCTTCATTCATGCTGAGAAGAATCATGATTTATTTTCTGAATTGTCAAGACGAGCCGGCATTTAGAAAAAAAGCTTCATCCCACCTATATATATTTACTTTTTTTTTTAATGTCCCTGAACTTTCCCAAAGAGGATTTGGCTTGTTACAATCAATTTGGCTTTGGCAACATGCAGAGAGAGCCTTTTAAGGCTAGTTATTTAAACAAAGATTTGCTCTATACTGTGGCACATACATTGTCAGACAATAATAATTTGTCACTCTGCATTAGGCCTAACTGGAGATACATCAAATTTCCAGTCAATTCATGATCAATGTCAAAGAATTGTAGCATATGTTGGCAGCAGCTGTGTAAACCTGCTACTCTGATCTCACTCTAAATTAATTAATTACATCGCTCCTCGACATATGTTAATAGCAAAACCCACATGATATATGCTAATATTATGGGAAGGCTTTGCCACACAGATCGTTTCAAACCCCCAAGCTGACGTATGTGATGGCTTCTTGAACAGAAATAACACATTATATAGTGCAATAGGATTACTTGGGGTTACCCCATTGGGGGACTTCTATAATCAAGACAGAAACCCTCTTCATTATTACTGCCATTTTATAGTGCACTACAAATGTTCAGGCTCTTTGCCATGCTGGTCCTCAGTCTCAATCAGCTTGCAATGCAAATGAAAGATATAAGGATCTACAGATATAACCAGAGGTGAGGAGTCAGAAGAAGGAAAGTGTAGTCATAGATAAATGCAAGGAAATATATGTGTATTTTGGTAGAAGTTGGAAGCATTATTTCACATGGCTAGAGTGCTGAGATTCTGCCAACCAGTATGACCAATGCCCACAGGAGCTGGAGTTGAATGAAAGTAAATTATCGACGTTTTGACGTTTTGAGGCTATATAGCAATCCTCATGTAGATGGATTATAGTCCTCGCCTTGGACATGGCCAGTCTGGGTCAATGTATTGAGGAAAATACTTATTCTTGACAATAAACATGCCAATCTGCCTACAGCAAGGATTCCTCCAGGATGCATAGCTCAGCAATGAGAGTTGCAAAGAAAACACACAAAATGCAAAATACATAGACAAGGGAACACCATGTACTATAACAAAAAGACATTTTCAACCACTTCAGAGAACATCAGTTCTAAAACAGCTCTAAGCATGTTAAATTCATCTAGTTTGTGGTTGATATGCTGTCATTCATGAAATCTCCAACATCTTTTGTGAGGCCTCCAGTCATCTCAAAACCCTATAGTCTCTAGGGTTCGCTCAGTAATTTTACTCTTTGTAAGATGCACTGGGGGCCCCCAGTGGTGCAGTGGGTTAAAGCACTGAGCTGCTGAGCTTGTTGACCAAAAGGTCGCAGGTTCAATTCCAGGGAGCGGCGCGAGCTTCCGCTGTCAGCCCTAGCTTCTGCCAACCTAGCAGTTTGAAAACATGCAAATGTGAGTAGATCAATAGGTACCACTCCGGCGGGAAGGTAATGGCGCTCCATGCAGTCATGCTGGCCACATGACCTTGGAGGTGTCTATAGACAACGCTGGCTCTTCGGCTTAGAAATGGAGATGAGCACCACACCCCAGAGTCAGACATGACTGGACTTAATGTCAGGGGACAACATTTACCTTTTTTAAGATGCATTACAAAGAGTCCCCAGTGGTGTAGTGGGTTCAACAACTGAACTGCTGAACTGGCTAACAGAAAAGTTGGCGGTTCAAATCTGGGGAGCTAGGTGAACTCCCACTGTTAGCCTCATCTTCTGCCAACCTAGCAGTTCGAAAACATAAAAATGTGAGTAGATCAATAGGTACCACTTTGGTGGGAAGGTAACAGCGCTCCATGCAGTCCACATAACCTTGGAAGTGTCTATGGACAACACCGACTTTACAGCTTAGAAAGCACCAACCCTCAGAATAGGACTCGACTAGACTTAATGCCAAAGAGAAACCTTTACTTTTAGTTAAGATACATTAATATTCCTAGACTCTAATTTCTAGACCCACTTATGCCTAAAACATCCAAGCCCTGAAAATGAACTTTAAAAGTAAACTTGTCATCACTTGGGTCAAAGAAATATAGCTGCAGATCACTTTGGTAGAAAAAATGGCTCTCATCACTACCTCATATATATATAGTATGTAGCTCTCAACCAGCCTCCAGTCTCTTGGATGGATTAGCTTTTAGAATATTTGCATCCTCATTAGACCACAAATTTAAATTGTATACTAATGCTTTTATGTCAAGCTACTTTGAGTCTCCTTTGGGGAGCTAAAGCAGGGTATAAATAAATATAGCAACAACAACAACAACACAGAGGTCAAAAGAAGGAGGAGAAAGTTCTTGGGTATCCATTTGTTGTCAGTTGACCATTGTGTCATGTTGAAGGATCTAGAGATTCCTATAAAAGTATGTTGTCAGGTTAAAAAAATAGCATTTTTGTGTGTTTTTCCACTTTTGCAGGACTCCTAAGTTTCTAATCCTAGTTAATGTGAAGGGCTGACTGTGCTTCTGGAGTATGAATGTATCTAGAAAATGACCATTATTATAAGGCAGAGGAAGCTACCTTCTGTGGGTCTGGCAATTATTTCATTCTCTCCTATCCATGTTTTGATGGTCACACCCATCAGGGTTCTGTCCTGGGCCCGGTCCTGTTCAACATCTTTATTAATGACTTAGATGAAGGGCTAGAAGGCAGGATCATCAAGTTTGCAGACGACATCAAATTGGGAGGGATAGCCAATACTCCAGAGGACAGGAGCAGAATTCAAAACGATCTTGACAGATTAGAGAGATGGGCCAAAACTAACAAAATGAAGTTCAACAGTGACAAATGCAAGATACTCCACTTTGGCAGGAAAAACGAAATGCAAAGATACAGAATGGGGGACAATGCCTGGCTTGAGAGCAGTACGTGTGAAAAAGAACTTGGAGTCCTCATGGACAACAAGTTAAACATGAGCCAACAATGTGATGTGGCGGCAAAAAAACCCAATGGGATTTTGGCCTGCATCAATAGGAGCATAGTGTCTAGATCTAGGGAAGTAATGCTACCCCTCTATTCTGCTTTGGTTAGACCACACCTGGAATATTGTGTCCAATTCTGGGCACCACAATTCAAGAGAGATATTGACAAGCTGGAATGTGTCCAGAGGAGGGCGACTAAAATGATCAAGGGTCTGGAGAACAAGCCCTATGAGGAGCGGCTTAAGGAGCTGGGCATGTTTAGCCTGAAGAAGAGAAGGCTGAGAGGAGATATGATAGCCATGTATAAATATGTGAGAGGAAGCCACAGGGAGGAGGGAGCAAGCTTGTTTTCTGCTTCCCTGGAGACTAGGATGCAATGGAACAATGGCTTCAAACTACAAGAGAGGAGATTCCATCTGAACACGAGGAAGAACTTCCTGACAGTGAGAGCCATTCAGCAGTGGAACTCTCTGCCCCGGAGTGTGGTGGAGGCTCCTTCTTTGGAAGCTTTTAAACAGAGGCTGGATGGCCATCTGTCAGGGGTGATTTGAATGCAATATTCCTGCTTCTTGGCAGGGGGTTGGACTGGATGGCCCATGAGGTCTCTTCCAACTCTTTGATTCTATGATTCTATGATTTTGTAAACAAAACACCCCAAAGCCAAAGTCCCCCTAATCTAGAATGGTAAGGGAGCTGATCCCATGAGCACCAGGATCACAGTGAGGTTCTAGTAGATGATATGCAGCCCACTAGATATGGTTTGCTCAACCCTGCCATAAAAGGACAGAGGGCCTATAACAAAAAGCAATTTGTTATAGCCCTAACATTATTTTGAAGTATCCCATGTCCATAATAATTGCTATAGTGAAATTAAAGCTTTGTCCACATCAAAATGGCAGTTAAATTGGGTTTTTCTCCCTCCCTCTCTGCATTTGCCAGGTAATATTAAAATGGACATGCAGAGTTTCTGACCTATCAGTAGAAGGCAAGAAGTAATTAAATAAGCGACTGAGTCTTAACTCTTGTGTTTTATAGCCATTGTACACCGTCTTCAGAAACCTTTTACTTTGAAGTTAATTAAAAGCTTGAATTAAGACCCACAAGATGCCACTTATGTAAAGAAATGAGACATAGCCTGAAAATAACGAATCACGCATTTGATGCATCCTCCCCTTTTGTGTCTTTTGAAAGAAGCCCTGAAGATCCATTTCGTGGTACAGTGCAGATCTTAATTTTTCCAGTAAAACAAGATCTGAAAGATAGTTTGGGGAGTCTGCTCTTGAACTTTATATCTTTTGCAGTATTATAAAACATAAACTGGCCATCTTCTGAAGAATTTTAAAAAAAAACCAATGAACTCAAGCAGACTTGCAATCTGGAAGATTATATATTGCAATTTGGAGCGTATATTGCATGTTTTCACTTAAATTTCTCTGTCAACATTCCCAAGCTGTGGAACTTTTTCTAGAGATCCTAAACTGGCACTGTCCCCACTATCCTTCTTGGTGGGTCTTTGAAAGCCAATTACTCAAGGGCCAAGGATCTTTAAGAACATGCTGTACGTTTACTTCTTCTCTTTTTAATCATCACGCTTTCAACTGCTTCCAAATTCTTGTTGCTTTATGTGCCTTCAAGCCATTTCCAATTTATGAAGACCCTATAGTGGACCTATAGGGTTCACTACAGTTGTGCCTGTACCTTGGGAAGTCAGACTTGGCCATGGTAGACCACACTCTGGTTACATCCTGAATAGACTACTGCAATGCACTCTACTTGGGGCTGCCTTTGAAGACTGTTCGGAAGCTACAAATGGTCCAACAGGTAGCAGCTAGATTGCTCACCAGAGAGGTGTACAGGGAGCATATAACCCCCCTATTAAGCCAGCTCTACTGGCTGCCAGTCTGCTACCAAGCACAAATCAAAGTGCTGGCTTTAGCCTATAAAGTGCTAAACAGTTCTGGCCCAGCTTATCTGTCCAAATGTATCTCCCTCTATGACCCATTGAGGAGTTTAAGATTATCTGGGGAAGTCCTGCTCTCAATCCTGCCTCCCTCGCAGGTGTGATTGGTGGAGACGAGAGACAGGGCCTTCTTAGTGGTGGCCCCTTGGCTGTGGAACTCCCTCCCCAGTGATATTAGATCAACCCCCTCCCTCCTGACCTTCCGCAAGAGAGTGAAAATGTGGCTTTGTGACCAAGCTTTTAGAGAACTTGTGCAATAGATAGACTTGGAACAATGTGCAATGATGATTGGAATGGCCCAGATTACACTCGTGAATTACGGGTTTTACTCTGAATGTATTGTTTTTAAATGTTTAAATTGTTTTTAATGTGCTTTCTAATTCTATTTTAATATTTATTTAAGTGTATATTGTGTTTTAAGGCATTGAATCATTGACTTGAGTCCCCTCCGGATGAGAAAGGCAAGGTAGAAATGTCATAAATAAATAATAAACCTGTCATAAAGTTCTCTGTGGCATATATTTATATTAAAAAATAAAGTTTTCCAGGGCTGAGAAAGTATTATTTATTTATTTATTTATTTCCAACATTTCTACCCTGCCCTTCTCAACCCCCAAGGGGGGACCATAACTTGCCCAGAGTCATGGCTGAGCAGAGATTCAAACCCTGGTCTTTAGAGTGATAGCCCAACACTCAAACTACTAGGCCATGCTTGATCCTTCTCATTCAATTGTTAGTTTATTGTTTTTACCTTTTGTAAGATGTTAATCAATCTCTCTCTCTCTCTCTCTCTCTCTCTCTCTCTCTCTCTCTTACTTGTGTCTTTTTCAACATTTGCAAGCCACAATGAGTCCCAGACTGGGGAAACAGTGAGAGACGGAAAAGAAAGACAAAATCAAACGATGATGGTGTTAATGAAGGTGACTTTTGGGATGCATTTACAGAACAGAGCATGGATTTTTTTTTTCAAATGAACAAATCAATAGATCCAAAGCTCAAGGTCCACCAAGGCATTGCCAAATAGTCATGTGCATTCAGGACTTACCTTGATCTATGTCCAGTACCAGCTGTCAATGGGGGCCTGATCTGTTTTCGTCTGAGCATCCCAAAATGAGGAGGTCATATATTTGGTTTTTTGTTGTTTTGTTTTGTTTTCAGGGCTAAAAGATCAATTTCTTTTTGGTGTCATGCAGGCCCATAACCAGGATTTTGATTCAAAGGGGGGGGGGGGGGTGGGCGGGCTAAGGATCTACCCTAGCAAAGCTTTTGTATCATTATCCCAATTTGGTCATGCATATGGGATATATTGAGCATGGTGCTTAGATCATGATATGAATAAACATAACATAAATAATGTAACAGTAAGGCCTTCTCATGGACCACCCTGAGAATTTCGGGGAGGGGGCTGAAGCCCTAAAGCCCCCCCCCCCCAACTACATGCCTGGTGTCATGTATCATGGTCTGCAGTTGATGGTGGTTGGTGGTGGCAGAACTAGCAGTTGGTGATGGAAGGGTTAATGTAAGTCTTAGTTCTTTTTTTTTGTCGTGTCAGGAGCGACTTGAGAAACTGCAGGTTGCTTCTGATGTGAGAGAATTGGCTGTCTGCAAGGACGTTGCCCAGGGGACGCCCGGATGATTTGATGTTTTTATCATCCTTGTGGGAGGCTTCTCTCATGTCGATAGAGGGAGCTCATCCACCTCTCCCCGGATTCGAACCTGCGACCTGTCGGTCTTCAGTCCTGCCGGCACAGGGATTTAACCCACTGTGCCACCGGGGGCTCTGGTCTTAGTTCTAAAGGGTTGAGTAATCTATAAGTAAGAGTTCATGGGTGAAAGCAATTAAGGGTGGAGGTATTCAAGAGATGGGTTGCAGCTGGGTGTTTCTGGGTATAAGGAGCTAGCCTTGGGACTGATCTTGGGGGAGAAAAGTATTTGTCTTATCTTGGTGGTAGATGATACTGGTTTTCCCCCAGGTTTGTGGATTTTCGGTGTCCTGACCTATTTCCTGAACCCTTGGAATCCTGGAACCTTAAATCTTTTGACCGGCTTTTGACTACGGTATAGACTCTTGATCCTGGACTTTGCTCAATGAACTCTCGGCATTTGACCACTGGATTGAACCCTTTGACTACGGTGCAGCTTTTGCTATCAGTTTTTGTTTATTCTGTGGCTGAGTGCTACCTTTGTGTTTTGGACAATTAAAACAGCCAGAAAGTAAGTGCTGTTTTAATTAAATTGTTTGGTTCATCTCTGCCTTAATATTGGCAGAGCCCTAGCAATGTAACAGAATACTTTTCTCCCCCAAAATCAGTCCCAAGGCTAGCTCCTTATATCCAGAAACACCCAGCTGCAACCCATCTCTTGCATACTTCCACCCTTAATTGCTTTCACTCATGAACTCTTACTTACAGATTACTCAACCCTTTAGAACTAAAACTTACATTAACCCTTCCATCACCAACTTCTAGGCCTACCACCACCAACCACCATCAACTGCAGAACATGATACATGACACTTGGAGCCAGTACCCACTCCCACCTGCCTTTCATATTGATTGCATTTTTGTTCCAGGAGGGGCCTTTTTGTTTTGTGCCATCTAAATTGATGGAATGAAATGGAAACATGAATCGAACGAATGGGATAAATTTCGGGCCCATGAATATTGCCGAATCTTTTGCACAACCTCTGAAGGGAAGTAAAATATCATCAATAAAAGTCATGGATGTTTAGAATCTCTGGAGACATTCACTATGAGGATCACCAGCATTTAACAGGTGGCTTCTTATAAGTACAGATGCCGAAAGCCATCACTGCAGATGGCTGTTCAGTGGAACAAGATAAAAAATATCTTAATTGAAAATTATGAATAGTCTCCCCCATCACAGAAAAACAAGCTGCTCTTTTTATCCTTGTTGAAGCAAGATGTTTAAAGGTGAACTTGTGTTGTGATTATATTTAGAACTTTAAAAAAAAAAAAAACACTGTTGATTCCATTTAGCATGAAGGAATGAAACGTGCAGCTGATAATTACAGAGAGAAAAGTTGCCATATAGTTATAGCGCTGAAAAAGGACACCATAAGACATTCAACTTATGCTCAATGCAGATATTACATTTGGATACTAGGCTTGGGTAACCATGGAAAAATTTGGTTCTAAACTCGTTTTGTTTTTAGGGGGCCCTTGCGTTTCATTTTTTTTAATAATTCCGAAATGTTACTTTAAACTTTTTTGAAATACAGGAAATTTCGTATAATTACAAATCGATTTGTTAATGGCGGACGTGATTGCGCAATATGCTAAAACAACCTCCAAATGGGACAGGGGGAACTTCTGAAGCTTCCCTCTCCCTCTGTTGTTGACTGTTGGTGTGATAAAACAAACAACAACTATAAAACTTGCACCAGACATGCGAAAATAATTACGAAATAATTACAAAATAATTACGAAATAATTACAAATTAATTACGAAATAAATTGAAAAAATTGTTTCGAATCTAATTTACTCCTCACAATATTCCTGCATGGCTCAATATTGGATCGTAAGCTAATTTAAATACGGATTAATAACGAATTACGAAATTAATGAACAAAACCGCCCAAGCCTATTGGATACAGCTGCCGAACTACTCAAGTGCCTTGGTCCTTGAGGTAGAGTAACTGAGTCCGTATCCACCGCCTATGTGCCAGTCTGTGACTAGGGGCTTCCAGATTTCACAGTCCTGCCCCCGTCGCCACTCGCTGATCGCCATGGGACTTTGGTTGGTTTGTTTTTATTTTCTTTGGAAGACGCCTGTGCATGAGTTTTTTTTAATGTGTGGAGGTCAGTGCACAACTGATCAACACACAGTCTTCACAGAGTGAGGTTCTACTGGTGGTGTAGTAACACAGTGACTGTGGCTTCTCAATCTGCTGCAGCCTTCTTCCACTTTCACAGCTGTTGTAACATGTGCCATGTTATCCTCCGCCTGCTCCGTCGTTGAGGTCTTTGGGTCTGCGGACTGTGCTTGGTCTGGAACCTCCCCCACGGCCATTCCTGGGAGTGCACGACTCCAGTTGTTGTGCCCACAGGTTCATTGGAACATGCAAGCCCCCTCACCACGACAAGGTGACAGTCCATCGAGAGGGTGGCAACCAATGATTAGACTGCTGAAATGGGAGGGCGGGGTAGGTTGACGGTCCGAAGCCAAATGAGGGAGGAAGGCAGGTTGAATTGGGAGGTTGGCTCCTCCCACTCTTCAGGAAGGTTCCAATGGAACCTTCCATCTCTGGCTTTGGGGGGGAGGCAAATTGGAGTGGGAAAGCCCCTTGTATAAAATGTTTGCTGAAACATGTTTAACTGCTTTTCTTTTTCTATAATATATGAATTATTTCTGTGTTATTTTTGCCTCTGATACCATTTTTTTCTGCTCAAGAAGTAATGACCAGGAACACATCTACTTTGTTAACTTGGGTATATCTGTACCCATTTCTGTGGATGAATGAACAGAAGGCATATTAAAGTCTTGGAACTCTGTGAAACAATTCAATTTCCCTTTAGCTCCCAAGCCTGATTTGGGGGCATTTTGACTCCTGGATATTTCCCCCTTTCTTTCTCACCAAGAGACTGTCTCTAATTCAAAATGTCACTCGGGTGACCCTTATATGAAACAAAGCAGACATTCTAATTATCATTCTGTGGTTGCACTTCAGGCTCAAATGTCACTGAGCATATAGCTCACCTTTATGTGTGAAAAGCATCTCTGTGCTCGTGGCTTCATTTTCACTGACAGATCTGCTCCAGCACCATCCTCAGGCCTGTCGCTCAAGCGGTTGAGAC
The DNA here is from genome assembly GCF_037176765.1 of Anolis sagrei. Lineage (NCBI taxonomy): Eukaryota > Metazoa > Chordata > Lepidosauria > Squamata > Anolidae > Anolis > Anolis sagrei. The sequence continues at coordinate 10,374,464 of NC_090025.1, read as the reverse complement.
ATCACACTCTTACTGTCTTTCTAGCGAGGATTTGTGGCACAGATGCTAATATTTTCCCTTCAGAAAGTTCAGAATCTCAATGGGATAAATGAGAAGTAGAAATGAGAAAAAATATGGGCCTTCTAGGGGTAAAAAGTGAATAGAAACAAGAGACAAGACTCCAAATGAGATCCAACTTGGTACCTGTGTATTTTAAATTTCCCATCACATCATTACTTGATGACTACGTTATAGCACACATCTGCTGAATATTGACGGTAGCCACATTAGTGACAATCCTGTATGATCTATCATAACTTGGTAGTTCTGCATGCAGAACAACACTACAATTGGCCAGTTACAAGCTGACTGTACACTGCCATATAATCCAGTTTCAAAATGTACTTTAATTGTATTGAACCACGGTTTTATGGCAGTGTAGATTCGTATAATCCAGTTCAAAGCAATTAATCTGCATTCTGAAACGGCAGTGTAGATCTAGCCACAGACTCCTGATAAAGCATTATCAACATTGTACTCTTATAGCACTATTATTCCATGTTACTTGGTGTGGCTGCATCCTATAGAGGCCCAATAACTCTCTGGCTGAAAATCAGTGCCCCTCCCTACACTGCAAATCCTAGGATTGCATAAGATGTTGCCCTAGCATTTAAAGTGGAATCATATTGCTGTACCAGTGTGACAGGATAAGAATCATAGAGTAGTTTCAAACTTCAAATGAAGTTCAACAGGGACAAATGCAAGATACTCCACTTTGGCAGGAAAAACGAAATGCAAAGATACAGAATGGGGGATGCCTGGCTTGAGAGCAGTATGTGTGAAAAAGATCTTGGAGTCCTCGTGGGCAACAAGTTAAACATGAAGTGGCGGCAAAAAAAGCCAATGGGATTTTGGCCTGCATCAATAGGAGCATAGTGTCTAGATCTAGGGAAGTAATGCTACCCCTCTATTCTGCTTTGGTTAGACCACACCTCGAATATTGTGTCCAATTCTGGGCACCGCAATTCAAGAGAGATATTGACAAGCTGGAATGTGTCCAGAGGAAGGCGACTAAAATGATCAAGGGTCTGGAGAGCAAGCCATATGAGGAGCGGCTTAAGGAGCTGGGGATGTTTAGCCTGAAGAAGAGAAGGCTGAGAGGAGATATGATAGCCATGTATAAATATGTGAGAGGAAGCCACAGGGAGGAGGGAGCAAGCTTGCTTTCCGCTTCTTTGGAGACTAGGACGCGAAACAATGGCTTCAAACTACAAGAGAGGAGATTCCATCTGAACACGAGGAAGAACTTCCTGACTGTGAGAGCCGTTCAGCAATGGAACTCTCTGCCCCAGAATGTGGTGGAGGCTCCTTCTTTGGAAGCTTTTAAACAGAGGCTGGATGGCCATCTGTCAGGGGTGATTTGAATGCAATATTCCTGCTTCTTGGCAGAATGGGGTTGGACTGGATGGCCCATGAGGTCTCTTCCAACTCTTTGATTCTATGATTCTATGATTCCCATGACACATGGTCATTCCATGTTGAGTGAGAGCAAAGAAGAATTAGGGGAAAATCTGGCTATGTTCCTGTAGCCAGGCATGACATTATTTAATCATCCCCTGAGATCTTCCAGGGATTTCAACAGATGACATCATTATTCCATGCCTTGCTACAAGGATATAGTCAGATACTACTCTGATCCAGTCTCATTCAAGAAGCTCATTTCATTGTTTCGTGGAAGAAGGCCTTCTTCATTTTAGTTCCTACCATATAGAATGATCTTCCAATTGATGTGACTGTGTTAGAAGTTCCTGTGATCAGGGGAAGGTCCATATTTTTACCCTGGCATTTTCCTAATTGTTTTCTGAATAGTTTATTTATTTATTATCATATCGGAAGCAAACCGAGGGTACAGTTCTAATGTATTTTAAAAACACAAAGTTTAAAATCTTGGCATTATACTAAATGTCCTTTAACCACGTGTAGTGCCTCCATTGGGCATGTGGCAGAGTTCAGACTGCATTGTAACGGGTGGTCTGTGATTTGCTCTTCTCCACAACTTGCATGTTATTTGCTCCAATTTGTGGTCCATTTCTTAAAATTGGCTCTGCTTCTCATAGTACCAGAGTGCAGTCTGTTGAGCGCCTTCCAAGTCACACCGTGTTCTGTGTGCCCAGGGTGGAGTCTCTCATTCAGTATCAGCATGGCTTGAGGTTTCTGGTTTTAGCCTGCCACTTTTGGACTCTTGCTTGCTGAGGTGTTCCTGCGAGTATCCTTGTTGATCTTAGAAACTATTTCCTGATTTAAGGCATTGGCATGATGGCTGATATCCAAGCGGAGGATGGGCCAGAGATGTCACTACCTTGGTCCTTTCATTATTGGCTGCAACTTCCCGGAGGATGTCAGGTGATGCAATACTGGCTAAACAGTGTAATTTCTCCAGTGGTTTAGGGAGTAGGTATCCTGTGATAATGCGGCATGTCTCATTAAGAGCCACATCCACTGTTTTAATATGATGAGATTTGTTCCACACTGGGCATGCATACTCAGCAGTAGAGTAGCAAAGCACAAGGAGAGATGTCTTCACTGTGTCTGGTTGTGAGCCTCAGGTTGTACCAGTCAGATTTTGTACAATATTGTTTCTAGCACCCACTTTTTTCTAGATTCAAGCAGTGCTTCCTGTTGATCAGAGAACGATCCAGGTTAAGTCCCAAGTATTTTGGTGTGCTGCAATGGTCCAGTGGGATTCCTTCCCAGGTAATCCTTAGAGATTGAGATGCTTGTGTGTTCTTAAGGTGAAAAGTACACATTTGTGTTTTAGATGGGTTAGGAATCAGCTAGTTTTCCCTGTAATAGGCAGTAAGGGCACCTAAAGCTTTGGAGAGCTTCCATTCAACCATTTCAAAGCTCCCTGCTTGGGTTGTCATGGCAGGGAGATTCCTAATGGTGATTTCTAATGGTGTCACTTATGCATATTTTCTTTTAAAGATTGGCTTTCTTTTACGTAACATTTTTTCTACCTATCAACACTGGTATGCTATTTCTACTATCTATGACAAGCAATGTTGTAAATATCATTATCACAAGAGCAGTACAAAATATGGTTCTCAAGTGTAAAGATGAGCATATTTGTCACCCTGTCACTCTGGATATTGTCACTCTAGTGTGCCCAGTGGGCACTGCAAATTGAAGATCAAGATCAGCATCACTGTCTCTGCCCTGTCATGATGCACCTTGGGGTGCGTCTACACTGTACAATCAATGAAGTTTGACACCATTTTAATTGCCATAGCTCAGTGCTATGGAATCCTGGGATTTGTAGTTTGATGAGTTTGGTTTAGCTGTGAGTGGCGCCACGTGTGTGTAGAACTTTAAAGTGCAAAGGTTTAAACTGTATAACATGCCCAAATTTGCATAGTTTGTAAATGTATAGTTGGGTTGATTGGTTATTTATAGCTGTCAGTCAATGTTGTTTGCACCAGTTATATTGCTTCCTCACCTCAATTGCTTGGCTCCACCTCTTCCTGGAGGAGGGCAGAGCTTTTCCTTTTCCATTCTACCATCAAACTTTCTATCAGATAGACGTGAGAAAGAGACTTGGCTCTAAAGCCCTTAATTAAGTTACCTCTCATCACCAATTCTAAGGTTTTTACTCTTTGGATTCATACTTCATGCCCAGATGCCCAGATGCCACGTCTATGTCTCTTTCACTAAGAGTTATAGCCCCCAGGCATGACGGCATATTAGCCTTCTCTGCCTCAGGGACCTTGCACAACTACAGCCTCCATGAATCTACAGCATTGAGTCATGGCAGTTAAAGTGGTGTCAAACTACACTAATTCTACAGTGAAGCTATACCTTTAGTTAAATATACTTAACTAAGGAGCTGAAACTTTCCAACCTTCCCTGATATTGCATCCTTCCTCTTTAATTTTTTTTAATGG